>NC_081180.1:48015345-48250345 GCF_029867415.1 Vicia villosa | reverse complement strand
AATTGTCGGGAACTGATTTTGACTCCCTTATTTTTTCAGAAGGGCAACATATTAAAACCAATCAACAGAATATACTGATCAGAGCACTCAAATTGAAGAATGTATCTGACAATTCAAAAAAGAGGTATTATTCCCAAACCCCACCTGTTGTAGTCAAGAGTATTATATAATTTGTTTGGCTTTTCTCTATATTGAACTGCATGGTAGTTTTTTGTGCAAATTAGTTATGCCATGTCTCCCGTTCTTTTATCTAGGTCTAGTGTTATTGATTTTGTCTCGTCTAACTTTTTATCAGAACTGCTGAGAAGGCTTTGGGTGCTTCAGCCAAGAAACCAAATAATCAAACAAACTCTCAACAAGGTGGGTTTAAATGATCTTTATAACGCGGGTTCGTAACTTCGTATTTCATACCGCTTTTTCCTGGTGACAAGAATATTTGTTTGTTTTCTTGAGACTTTTAGTTCGTATTCCTAATTCTTAAACATCTCTTGGTAGCATCACTTGTCTCATGACGTTCTGTCTTATACATGTTTAAAACCTATGAAGCACAGACTCTAACACGGACACTACGACACGTCACGACACGGACACTCCGACACCAATAATATCAAAAACATAAGACACCGACACTGCTATATATACGGTAATATTTAAGCTTCATTTATCTATCTATTATTAGAAGAGTTAAAAATATTCTAATGAAAATTAATATCTTTAATTTTTCATTGATAATATTGTTTCAATACATGTCCAAAAGATGTGTAAGGTATGTTGAAAACTATTATTTTTGGAAAAACTTGTCAGAATTGTTCTACAAGTGTTGTTTGAATGTAATTTATATATACATTAATATAGAATTCTGCCAATCTTTTTTTCCTGAATGTAAATAGATTAAAAAAAATCATGTTTGGTAATGTATATCAAATTTCTATTCTCAAGACGTCTTTGTTTGTTAGAAAAATTCTTATCAAATGAGGTTTTCATGTTTTGATTGCTTTATATAATTACAAGTCACTAGTTGAATCTACAGTGAACCAAGAATATATGTATTTGACATTAGGAACCTTTCTAAGGCCAAGGAGCTTGTGGCTCACTTAGCTAGAGCTGATTCTCTTAGACTTTAGTGTATATGATATTATCCCTAGACTCATAGTGAGATGGCTGGACATTTATTACCACTTGTATTCTATAGTATATCTCAATATTTCTAATGTCTTGCTATGGCTTTTAAACATGCAGAGGGATCAAACAGTCAAACATCTAATAGGAACTTTCAGAGCTTGACTGTAGAGAGACTTCGAGCTCTTTTGAGAGCTAAAGGTCTTCCAACCAAAGGAAAGAAGGCAAGTAGTTCTATAATTCAAACATACATTCATACATAAGTTGCATTGAAACAGCATTTTCATACAAGCATATGGATGAATTCATGAGTTTCTTGGTAGTTTTTTTAATTTTTTTTTAAAACTTTTTCTTAATGATCGGATATGTATATCACATGAGTAATGATATTTTAAGACACCAATTTGACTTCAATTTGAACAGTTCAAATCAGTGTTGTCAAATAGCGGCTGTGTAGCTCAACAGAATTTGACAAACCAGTATTGTTCCGTGATATGCATATTTAGCAAAAAGTGTTGTCAAACAGTGGCTATAGTAACACTATCATTATAGATAACACTGTAGCATAGCGGAATTTGATCAAACTGCTATTTTCTGCCATTTGCAATTGACAATATTATTTCAAATATGTGATTAATTACATTTAGTGGATGACTAATAAATATAACAATGTGTCCCAACTCATTATTCATCTACTAAAAATAATTAATCACAATTTTGAACTGTCATTAATCACAAGTTCACAACTTTCAGGCATTTTAATATACATATATCCATTAACCATTCAAATTGTGTTCAAATTAAATTTGATTATATTCATTATCCATAATTGCCTTCTAATATACACATGAAAATTATGGTTAGTAGTTTTTAAAAATTGAGTTGTGATTCCTTATTATATTCATTACTATTATCCACTCAAAATTAACCATATACTAGATTGTAACACGTGCGATGGGCGGATGTATGAATATATATTTTTAATGTTTTAAGGTAAAATATTTGAAATTATTTTAGTAAACGCTTTTTTAATTTTTCATCGAAAAGTGTATTGTCATGTGCAATTTTTTCATTGTTTATAATGTTTTCATTTGTCATAATATCTTCCATTCTAATGTTTTCAAGTTTAATACTATCATGTGTAATTTATCATTGTTCTTAATAATAACTAAATAAAGATATCATATTAAAGCAAATATTTGGATTCATAAGTGGTTGGTGGTTCGTACTTCGTAGAAGAAATACAAGGATCAAAGACATTATTAATATGATGCATTAGTTGCCATTTTCATGCATAGATTCAATAAACTAAATGGTGGTAAAAATTACATTTACTTTAATTGGGAGTAGAATTTACTTCTCTTTGAGATAGGCTTTTGCAATATCCTTTTATACTTTCATATTATAGTGATAATAGATCTAGAAAACCCATAAATTGAGCCATGATATGCTTGTAGAGAATGAGTTCATGCAATAAAATAATAATAGTAATCATGATAAAAACATAAAAATGTACCTCCGCAAACATAATTAGATGTTTAAAATCAAATTGTACAAACTAATGACAAGACAATAATATAAGAAAGAACACATGCCATCTATAAAAAAGATATATGAACAAAACATTAGATGTAAGTATTTTTGTAGACAGAGAATATAACAGTTGTGATAATTGATATATTAACTTAAAAGTCCTCTAAAAGTTTAGATAGTAAATATAATAGAACACGTTGATTTAATTCATTAAACGTTTTGTAATAGTAAATGTAGATACTCAATTTGCAAAGAAAAAAAATAGAACACATGTTTTCCTTATTCATATTTTAAAGAAACTTATTACTAAGTCTAAATATGCATTAACATAGACTTTCTTATCGAAATCAAAGGACATACTAATACTCCTTTGAATTTAAAAGATATAAATGAAAAACATCAATAATTTTTATAACCTTAAACTGTTTATTTAAGTGCAATAATTTTATTTGTATACTATTGAATTTTTACTCTGGAACATTGACAGAAAATGTCATAAACTTCTACCCCAACATAGGCTGTTTGAATGATTTGTCTGGAAAAAAGCTTATTTTATTAAATTTCTTAATCAAAAAATAATTTAATCAATTCTTTGTATGACTTTAGCCTACTAAACTTAATGCTTCAGGCCTTAGACCCAACTCAGAGTCTCAGACAATGACCTGGAAATCTCCAAGATCTTTATGATGGGTGATGGTTACATTGGTTAGGGATGGAAAAATTCAACAAACCCGGATAATGAAGTACGACACAGTGAAAACAATATTGATACTAACATGCTGACACTGGTAATAATTTTAAGAAATGAATAAATTAAACACAATCACAAGTATAGAGAATACATACCATGAATTCTAGCCACATTTGGGGTGGGTTTCCTTTGGCACCCAACTTACTTTTGACATGGTTTGCTTGGTGTGGCGCAAAGGCATTTGCTTTCAGTGTGTCCTTTCTCGAGCATTAAGAGGGTATATGAGTTCAAGAGATATGGTGTTTTTGCGATGGTTTCTAACTGCAGAATATAGATAATAGAATCTGGTACTTTTACTCATATATAAAACGTTTAATGAATTAAATCAAAGAAACTGTTTGATGAATCAAAGATATTATTATCCACTGTTACAATTATACGAAACGTTTAGTGAATCCAACACATAATGTAAGAATGAATGGGCGAAAGAAACTGTCAAATGAGAAATGATTTTTTGAATAATTAACAAAAGAATAAGAATCATGGAATGTATAGATGTAGTCTAACATTTTAGGATGAACACATTAGAATTTTTGTGATGTGGCATTATATTGTTTGGAGCTATTTTAATAAAGTATAAATAGATTTGAATTGACCATTTTAATCTCAAATTTATTTGTCAAAATAACAAAATTCATGAAATGATATAATGGTTGTGATCTGGTTTATTATTTATCCATGACTGATTATTGTCAATGTCCTTGCTAGTGCAACTTCAATACATATTTTCCATTCTAATTAGTGAAGTAAAATGTACAGGAGGAGCTTATTGCACGTCTAAAAGATGCAGACGGGTCAGCATAGCATGGAGGGTGGAATTCCTGGTCAATCGGGCGTCCAATGTAAAAGTAGTTAGTTTTTGTTCTTAATGTAACATAGGATCTGGAACTAAATTTGAATATTATCTTTTTGGCCTTATTGTCTACCGAGTGTCTTATTATGTATTATTTTATGATAGTTTTGTTATAAATTGAAAGCCTTAATTTTAATTCTTAGTCAGGGGATGGGAATCACTTCTCAAATGCTTTCAAGTCAAGTAAAGTAGCATTGCAGTGCAATCTTAGTCAACATAGTTCGATCGAAAACCAATTCA
This sequence comes from Vicia villosa, assembly GCF_029867415.1. Lineage (NCBI taxonomy): Eukaryota > Viridiplantae > Streptophyta > Magnoliopsida > Fabales > Fabaceae > Vicia > Vicia villosa. The sequence goes on along the minus strand of NC_081180.1, from coordinate 48,245,849 downwards.
ATTATGGATAGAATTGAAGAACTAAGAATACAGTTGAAGAGGTGCTGTTAGTGAAAAAAATTGACACAAAAAAAAATGATGTAAAGCATACTAGGAGTACAAGTAATTAGACCTCTTTTAGATTTTCACTGCACAGCAACTTTTTTTTTTATTGACTCTATTAAAAAAAAGGTGAGTTCTAGGGTGAGACATTAACTAAGTCCCTCACATGCACCACATTTAAAAAACCGTTAGATTAAATAAATTCCTAAATTTTATCATACACAATACCACATTGGATTCTAAATTTTCCTTCTTTTTTTTAACTGCTCCTCTCTCCCCGTGACTAACCTTAAGTTCTTGAATATAAATCCAAAAGCAATGCCAGACCCATACTCTTATCTGGACAAAAATATCTTACCAGTTAACTTCATTTCTTCCTTCTAAAAGAGATTTTTAGAAAGGATAGGAATGCTAAGAATTTTAGAAAGGATAGTCACAACAATAACATAGTAAAGAGATTATAGATGCGCTTGTGTATAGATAGTGGGAAAATAGAAAAGTTAGAAAACAATAAGCCATACTTATGGTTTAGTTTCGGTTGGTCTTTATTGTTAGGTTGGTATTGTGGCTGGATCGTGTTTGATCGCCTCGTGTAAATAGTTTTTTTGAATTAATATATCTTTTTGATTCAAAAAAACCTTTTACAAATGAAAATAATTTTAAAGTAAAGACAACATTGATAGTTTTGTTAAGAAAACTTAATACAGAGAGATAGAAGAGACTGAGAATATATTGTTTTATCTTTGAAGATGAATTTTTGTATGACATTACATATACCAAGGAGTGATATTTATAGTGCTAGAATTTCACTACTATTGAATGTAATGATACATGCTACTATGCAAAGTTTGAAAATTTTGTAGATAAAAGATATTCACTATTCACAATATATTTTAAAATAGTAATAATAATAATTACTTATTATTATAACACTCCCCCTTTTGAAGTATTTGTCACGGTGCTCCGTTAAAGTCTTGTTGAGAAGAATCCTATGGGAACATAAGTTGTCTCGTTAAAAACCTTATTAGGAAAAACCGATTGGGATAAAAACCTTAATAAGGGAAAAAGAGTACAGCATTATGCTCCCCCTCAACATAATACATATAGCTCTTCTTTAAAGATATCAAAAGTGATGCATTCCAATATTTTGTACATTCTTCTTGAAAACTGATGTAGGAAGTGCTTTTGTAAAGAGATTTACCACATTATCACTTCAACGAATATACTGAATATCAACCTCTTTGTTTCTTTCAAGTTCTTGTATGAATGAGAAAAACTTTGGAGGGATATGCTTGGTCCTGTTACTTTTTATGTAACCTTCTTTCATCTGGGTAACACATGTAGCATTATCTTCATACAAAATTGTTGGATTACAATCAATTGGTAAGCCAGACGCTCATTGGATATGTCGAGTTACCGATTGTAACCATCTACACTTTTTGCTTGTTTCATGAAGGGCAATTACTTCAGCATGATTTGAAGAAGTTGCTACAAGTGTTTGCTTTTGCGATCTCCATGATATTGCAGTGTTACCATATGTAAATATATATCCAGTTTGTGATTTAGCATTATTTGGATCTGACAAATATCTTGCATCTGCATAACCAAGCAAAATTGGTTTTGTATTGTTAGAATAAAATAAACCAAGATCAGATGTACCTCGAAGATATCGAAATATATGCTTTATTCATTTCCAATGTCTTTTTGTAGGGCATGAAGTGAATCTTGCTAGTAAATTCACTACAAAAGCTATATCGGGTCTTGTATAGTTAGCAAGGTACATGAGTGCCCCAATGACACTAAGGTATGACACTTCTGTGCCAAGATCTTCTTCATTACTTAGGCCTAAAGAGATCTTTTTCAATATTAAGTGTTCTATCCATCATTGGACTACTCAAAGGATTTTCCTTGTCCATGTTGAACCTTTTTAATACCCTTTCTGTATAATTTGATTAATGTACCAGTATACCATTTTTAGTATACTCAATCTGTAAACCAAGGCAGAATCTTGTTTTTTCCAGATCTTTCATTTCAAATTCTTTCTTTACATAATTTCCCGCTTCTCTGATTTCTTTATTAGTCCCAATGATATTTAAATTATCAACATAAACAACAATTATTACAAATCCAGATATTGTTTTTTTATAAAAACACAAGGACAAATAGGATTATTCTCATAGCCTTCTTTAAGTAAATATTCACTTAGTCTATTGTACCACATGCGCACGGATTGTTTTAACCCATACAATGATCTCTGCAGCTTAATTGCATACATTTCTCTAGGTTTTGATGTCTCAAGTATTTTAAATCCTTCTTGGATTTTCATGTATATGTTAGTATCAAGTGATCCATATAAATAAGCAGTAACAACATCCATAAGATACATATAAAGATTGTCAAATACTGATAAACCAATAAAATAACAAAAAGTAATAGCATCCATAACAGGAGAATATGTTACCTCATAATCAATTCCCGATCGTTGGTAAAAACCTTGTGCAATGAGACGAGCTTTGTATTTGACAATCTCATTTTTCTCATTTCGTTTTCTTACAAAAACCCATTTATACCCGACCAGTTTCACATCTTTTGATATAGCCATAATAGGGCCAAATACTTTTCGATTTTTAAGAGAATTTAACTCAGTATGTATTGCATCCTTCCAATTTTTCCAGTCATGTCTATTTTTACATTCACTCATACTTCTTGGCTCTTGATCATCATTTTCATTTATAATTTCACATGCAATGGGGAATGAAAATACTTCATCTATATTCATACCTTTTCGGTTCCACAAAATTCCGTATCAACATAATTAATTAAAATCTCAAGATCATTCTTATTTTCAGTTTCATTATCAATAATCTCATTTTCATCATCGTGTGCTTCTTCGAGAGCACGCTTTTCAATTGTGGATTTATCATTATCTAGTGTCTTTTCAAGATCACTTTCAATCAAATTTACCTTTTCTATTCCCTTTATTTTTCGGGGATTTTTGTCTTTGGATCCCATAGGTCGGCCACGCTTCAATTGTGACTTAGATGTACTTGCTACATTATTTTGATTTGAAATCTCAATCCTAGGAGGAACATTTATAGTTGGTACATGTGACTTTGTTACTCTTTTAAATCGGTAAATGAATCTGGAAATTAATTTGCTAAATCTTGTAAGTGGACCATTTTCTTTTCATTTTCTTCCCATGATATATTGTATGGGTCCAAATGAAATAAATGAGGTACATACCATGTTATGTCATTTTATAGTTTTTTATCCTCTCTCCCTAGAGTTGGAAGTATTGTTTCGTCAAAATGACAATCAGCAAATCTTGTCTGAAAAACACCACTTGTTAAAAGTTCAAGATATCTAATAATAGATGGGGGTTCATATCCCACATATACACCTAACCTCCTTTGAGGTCCCATGTTTATTCTTTGTGGTGGTGATATTGAGACATATACTGCACAACCAAATATCTTTAAATGAGAAATATTTGGTTCCTTATCAATTACAAGTTGATAAGGGGTATGTTTATGATTAGCACTTGGCCTTAGACAGATAAGTGTTGTTGCATGTAAAATTGCATGACCCCAAACAATAACTGATATTTTAGTTCTCATTGTTAATAGTCTAGCAATATATTGAAGATGTTTTATTAATGACTTAGCTAAACCATTTATGTATGTATATGAGAAACAAGATGTTCAACAGTAATACCAATTGACATGCAATGGTTATTAAATGATTCAGATGTAAATTCACCAGCATTATCAAGTCTAATTTTCTTTATAATATAATCAGGAAATTGAGCTCTAAGTTTAATTATTTGTGCAAGAAATTTTGCAAATGCCATAGCACGATTTGACAGTAAGCATACATATAACCATCTACTAGATGCATCAATCAATACCATAAAATACCTGAATGGTCCTGACGATGGATGGATAGGTCCACATATGTCTCTTTGAATTCTTTCAAGAAATGCAGGTGATATTGTCTGAATCTTGCTCGGTGAATGCTTTGCTATTAGTTTGCCAAGAGAGCAAGCTTCACACGGTCTGTCTTCTTTTGTAAGTTTTAAACTTTTCAATGGATGACCATGTGTACTTTCAAATATTTTACGCATCATTGTTGAATTAGGGTGGCCTAAACGGTCATGCCATAAAATCACAATTTTGTGGTCTTCTTTTACTACTAAATCAACTTCATGAATATATGTGTAATGTAATCCAGAAGGCAATTTCGGTAGTTTTTCCAAAGTTTTCTTCTTTCCCAAAACATTAGAAGTAATATTAATGTATTTCATATTACCTTCAGTTGCAGTTTCAGTATCATATCCTTGACGGTATATGTCATTAAAACTCAACAAATTTCTCTTTGATTTTGGAGAGTATAAAGCATTATTAATGACAAATTTTGTCCCATTTAGTAATACGAACATAACATTACTTGTTCCTTCAATTAAATCTGCAGGGCCTGAGATTGTATTTATTATACCTTTAGTGGGATTTATTTTAGTAAAATATTTCTTACTTTTGAGGATTGTGTGTGTAGTTCCACTGTCCGGAATGCAAATGTCTTTGACATGTTCCATGTCTAACCTTCTAGTGTACCGGAAACTTCTGATAGAACGATCGTGCTGATAACGTGTTAAGAAAACTAAATATAGAGAGATAGAAGAGACTGAGAATATATTGTTTTATCTTTGAAGATGAATTTTTATGTGACATTACATATACCAAGGAGTGGTATTTATAGTGCTAGAATTTCACTACTATTGAATGTAATGATACATGATACTATGCAAAGTTTGAAAATTTTGTACATAAAAGATATCCACTATTCACAATATATTTCAAAATAGTAATAATAATAATTACTTATTATTATAACAGTTTTATTTTTGAAGATGAACTTTTATATGACATTACATATACCAAGGGGTGGTATTTATAGTGCTAGAATTTTACTACAATTGAATTTAATGATATATACTACTGTGCAAAGTTTGAAAATTTTGTAGATAAAAGATATCCACTATTCACAATATATTTCAAAATAGTAATAATTACTTATTATTATAACAAGCTTGAATGTATTTATTTTTTATTAATAGACATATAGTTGATTGTTGATGGGGGATTCCAAGATGAAGGAAGAATCAACATTCACCTAAACCTTAAACACTGTATTTGATGACCATGTCACTGAGTTAGCTGCCACCCAAGACTGTCAATTGACACCTAAGCATTTTTATAATGGATTCATGGTTTTCGTCCAACAGTATAAACGGTTGGTAAATTAAAAGACTAATTCAAAACAAAAATAACTAAAAGAATCAAATTGTTACAATACTCAAAAACATAAAAGAACATGGAGACACATTTGATCTAAACTTATCTTAAATAAGATATTTCAACAATTTATATGCAACTCACTCACTCTGCAACCTAAGATTCCTCCAATAGAAAAAATATATATGAATTTATCTTGATATGAAACTCTATCATATTCATATCTCCATTAAATATGCTGTAACATTCAACAATACCATTACAACTATAGTAATTGATGTGACACAAGAAATTAGCTAACTGTTAGTATTTACCACTGGGTAATTGGAGATAAGAGTAGATGAGAATCAATGGATACAAATATGGTTAAGGGACTCCAACAACAACCCATGGCCATGGGTAATCAGAAACTTGAGTCAATCTACTTAATTCAAAAAATGTACGACAGAACAAGACTGGTCGATTTTCCATCAAATCTTCATGGAGCATCAGTTCGAGCACTTTTCCTGTTCAGATAGCGAATTACAGCATCCTCAACCCTGAAAATATTCAAATAAGAATAAAAAACAATTAAAAACACCTTTTGATTTACATGAGCAAAAAATACAAGACATCTTAGTCATATATTCCATACTTATTGTTCATCATCACCCAGTTCAAATGATTAAACCTCCTCACTAGAGATAAACTTTTAAAAATGCACTTTTATGAAATAGATTTGTTTGTTTTAAAAAGAACTTGAGGTTTTTTGTAAGAAAAACTTGTCTGAAATACTACCAAGTTTTTTAAATGTGTTTATAGTAAAATAACAAAAAAAATGAATGGATCCTAAACCTCCACTCCTATGGCAATAATATTAGAGCACACACAGAACTCCTTAGAAATAAAACTTATAGCAGTCTCTGAATAATGTCTGCATCACTTCAGAGCACAAACAAAACTCCTTAGAAGCCATGAAATGGTAATACAATATGCAAAAAGTCCTTTAAAGTGAGTTTTCCACCAAAGTAAATTTAGTAAGGGCATATCTACAACAGGCATGCGAGGATGAATCTAATTATTACCAGTTTTATTAAATATGTTTTGTACATAGACAAAATATGTTTTCATACAAAAAGCACAAACAATTGGAGTCCTAAATCTTCATTACTATAACATTACATCTAGATGAAAACCCTTACTAACTCTTTCCCCAAATCAGAATTAGAACACTTTGCTGTCTGAGTAATGTTCCAACGATTTCAGAGCGGAAACAAAACTCTGCAGAAGCCACAATATATGGCTTCACAGAAAAACCCTTGAGTTAGTCTCTAAAATGAATAACTTGGGATGTATGTATGTGTTTCTGAATTTAGTGATTCAGATAGCAATGTGCTCTGAAAAAATGAAGGGCCGCCTATCAGTATTCACCCTTACTTGATCACATCGAAGGAGCCTTGACCATTTACTACTAGATACCACCTAAGAACACATAACAAACACGCATACTGCAAAGAGTGTGAAATACAGAGTAATTTAAAGTGTCGCGTCATCTCTAAAATTAGTGCCCAACACAGACAAAGTTGCACACTTGACGTGTTTAATTTAAGGCATGCCGCTCTCTTCAACTCTCAGTATATAGCAAAAAACTCAAAACATTAATGTCATAGCAAACCAAGATGTAAATTACATAACATTCATGCATGGCTCTTTGTCAGAACACAGATCAAATTAGGCGACTTAGCATAATGCTTACCATGGTTGATTGTAGAATTCAGACCGTTGTTCATTTTCAGCATTATGACTGGCATCTCCAGCAAGCAACTTTAGATCCTTGCTCTGAGAAGCAATCAATGTATTAATAAACTCTGCTGGAGATTGACTAAAACCAAGAAGGAAAGCTCGTCTCTTAAGATGATCATGAATCTTCTTTACAGAAGAACAAATCACTTCATCAAAAGCATCAATCTCTTTGTGCTTCTCCATACTTGTTAAGAATGAAGACATATCTTTCTCTAGTGGAAGAGGCACATCAACCTGCACATCATAACATGCAGTTCCGGCTGGACAATTTCCAGAAAGCTTGATTTTATGCTCCAGGTGTATAGGCTGCGGTTGTGACAAATGCTGTGATATCTTCTGTGAAGCCATGGAGAATTTCATTTTTTCTTCCCCAAACACTTTTTGGAGGGAAGCATCACACATGAAGAATGAAGGGTCATTCGGGCTCTGCAGTTTCCTGAACTTCACATAGTTCCAAAGAGCAGCCATTATCCTAGGGCGAGTATCAAACTCAATCCCTAAAACTTTAGACAACGGTGCCGAAACCATAAACTTCTCCGGCGAGTAATTCACTCCTAACCTAATAACCGCAGTGAATTCTTTGTCTCCTTTCCTCTTTACCTCAAAACCATCCTGTTGGGCAGACGACCGAGCACTATCCCATACAATGACATGATTCTCCGGGTAGAACCCCTGATCCAAATAGACCGTAACTTTCTTAAAGAAAGCCGAAAACTTTGGGTACAAATGTTTTTCCCTTTTCATAATCCCTTCCACCACGGGATCCTTACCATCTCCTTCCAATATCCTCCCAGTTATCCTGAGTGACCAAGACGGCTCCTCAACATCACCATCCAACTTGGTCTGATTCGAAAATGTATTATACACATAAACACGAAGAGTTTTCCTAAACGAAGGAGGACTTTTAACCGCCTCCTGCACATCAATCTTTTTCCTATTCAAAGCCGCATCTATCTGAGCCTCAAGTTCAAGTAACCGAGTATAAAGCACAGATTCAGGAACAAGCTTAGCCACCTTTTCAGGTATCAAATTATCAGGTAAATTCCTCTTTTTCCTCAAAGGAGCAGGAGTTAACTCCATAGTTTTAAAGGCAGAGGTTTGATTACCACTTGGAGAACCCTGAGGGCGCGAACCCTGCTTATGATGCGACCGCTTGGCAGATGAAGTTGTAGTATTTGTCGCAGGTGCAGGAGAAGCCACATTACTGTTGGTGTTATTACTCATTTGGTTAAAAGGCTTTTGTGGTTGATACTGTTGTTGCTGTTGATACTGTTGCTGCGGTTGATACTGTTGTTGTTGCTGCGTTTGAGGGTGAGCACGAGGGTTTGCAAATTGCGGTTGTGGTTGTTGTTGTGAAATTACATGGTTTTGAGGTTGAGATAGCTGAAAATGACCGGGGAAAGGAGAAGATGAAGCACCTTGCATTTGTGGCTGAGAATGAGTGAGAAGATGAATTGGTTGGGGATTAACCGGAATCGATGAATTGCTCAAAAACGACGGTGGCGCCGCTGTATTCTTAGGTTGATTACTGTTGTTGTTCATCGTTTATGGATTGTTTTTGAAATCAACAACCCTAATTGAAAACCCTAATTACGAAAACGAGAACTATTTTTGAAGATGCAAAGAGAAAGCGTTGCTTACGGTTAGGTTTCGTTCTTTGGGGAATGAATGAATGATGAATGGGAGAAGATAGAAAACGATGCTTACTTGTTAACTTCACTTTGGTTTACTTCTCTTCCTGTTATTTTCGCTTCGTCATTTGTGACTTTCTGCTTTTCATTTTCAATTTGTTTTCTTTTTTTTTTCTTTTCTATTGAGTTCATCAATCTTATCACTTTCACTCGTCTAAACTTTTAAAATATGAATCTTGTGAAATTAAACCAAGATTTCTTACAATTTATAATTTTTTAAAAACTTTTAAAATAGACTGACCATATTAATCTTGTGAAATTAAATCAAGATTTTTTACGGTTTATAATTTTTTAAAAGTATTTTTTGGGACAATTCTAGATGTTTTAGATCATTGATCTTTAGATTTATTACTTAAGGCGAATATTTAAGTGTTTTGGTGAATGACTGAATTTTTAAGTGGAATAACTTTTTGATAAATAAAAAACTCCTGTAGTATTTTAGTTTAAATGGTCACGAATATAACAGAGGATTTCTCTCCCTCTCGCATGTGTTTCTTACGTACCACCAAATTGATAAAAATGTCCTCCAGTTATTGTAGATGCATATCCGAAAGCAATATTTTTTTGTTTAATATTGTTTTGTTTCGTATGTGCATCTACGAAAGCTTCCGTAGTTGTATCCACGGAATAAACCGAGACTCAAAAAAATCAGAAAAATCAGAATAGGAACATTTGCAACGATAAAAAGATCCATTCATTAAATAAAATCATCATTACATTGAAATTTCCAACTCAAAATTAAGAAATCTAAGAATTTACAACAGTCAACACGATGCCATATGTTCCATGCATCATTATAACGAAATCAACGTCACCTTCCACGCTATCCCACCAACGTTCTTTTTCGCCGGTCTCAAAATTGGTCCTTGTTCTAAACCTCTGGATCTTTCTGATGACTTCGTCGGGTTTGTACTCCCCCTCGAAAAAAGACATCAGAGTCCTCTTGAGTTGGTCAAAGGAATGAATGTTTCAAAACATAACCGGCTTGGGGGGTTTGACCGGAGAGAAAAGAACATGCCCATTCCTTCTGAGATATTCCGGTTCAGGATCGGGACGACTGGATGATGTTCGCTGCCATGTTTGTGTTTGTGTTTGAACAGGGCCTACCGTGATGTTGTGTCATTCGACCGCATCGCGTTATACTCTGGATGGTTGGCATGCGGGGCCAACACCATGGTGAGGTATATGCCGGAGCGGTGCATGAGGCAGTTTTGACGTGTGCAGATGATACCGAGGTCACCGTTTGAGGCTGTTCCCGACACAGTTACCCGAGTGGAGCTCACTGCTATATTTGAGGACTGAGCGCATCATTTGGTCCCGGAGGAGTATCGGCGTATCCGGCCACCAAGGAGTGGCACTATGTAGAGGGGTATGTGACATGCTTTTATCGGGTGTCACATCCTCTGATGACACCCGATGCTCCCGGAGCTCCTAGGCCAGCACACGAGGAGATATTGGAGAACCAGCAAGCCAAGGATGACCATGCCCCTGATCTCCTGCGGATATGCCAGCGGATAGAGATGCTTGGGCGGGACGCATTGGACTGGGGTATCATCGAGCACGGCGGTTCAGAGGCAGTTGCCATCATGGAGAGGATGGTCGGTGACGCGTCCGGTAAAGCGGCCTATACGAGACAGAGGAGATCCCAGAGAGTTAGGGTTAGGCATACTCAGTAGTTGGTTCCGATTTATTTTTTATTGTTGACTTTATTGTATTCGATTTATATTTTTTGACATTTTTGTTTATATAATATTAGTATTTTATTCCAATTTGCGTGTTATATTTAGTTTATAGCAAGCATTGTCGTTTAATTTAAGATACGAGACTAAGCATTGTTTAGAAAACAAAAAAAATAGTTTTCTGCATATTTCAGAGTTGCATCTCTGAAACACCTAAAAAATGTGAAAATGGTGTTTTCGGAGATGTATCTCCGGAAACACCCCTAAATTGATATTTTTCAAAGATACATCTCCGAATTCTAAAAAGATCTAGAAAAGAAAGATTTTCGAAAATACATATCCGAAACAAAGATATTTTAAGAATTTTAGCAGGGATTCTCCTTCTTAGGAGGCCTACAAAGAAATTGTAAAAAAAAAAATCCCACTACTCTTTGTAGAATGAATTGTTTAAAACAACAATATTGGGATATTAATGTAATTTGATACTTTAATTTAAAGTTGACAATTTTTCCCTCTTTATTATTGATGTCTCCCTTCTCTTGTTTATGTATTTAAGTTTTTTTTTTTTTTTAATTCTAATTTTATTAAAATAATAAATTGACAGAAATGCTTAAAGGAAGTGAAGTTGAAGAACAAAAAAGTTGAGTTTTATTTTATAAACAAAAGCGACATTAAAAGGGAGAACATAAAAGGTTGAAAATTCGTAAATAGAGTATTTGATAGTTGATGATATTAAGCTTTTTAATTTATTATTTTCTTCTTTTAATTTTATAACTTTTATTTTATGAATGAATAGTGAAAAATCATTTATAAACCAAGTTATTATTCTTTTCTACAAACGTAATACTCCATTTAAAATTTTGGCGCACAATAATAATTCTCCATTATAAAAACGAAGTATCAACTAACAGAAAAAGTTAGAAACGCAAAAGCTCTTTCTTTTTTTTTGAAAGAAAACGGAAAGAGAAAAGAAGCGCCATTTCAAGAAGACGCAGTGAATCCATGTCTTCCAAAAAATCTTCGTCCTCTGAAGATAATAATCCTTCCCCACCAAAACGCCATAAGGTTTTTCATCTTTCTTCATTCTTCATTCTTCCAGTTTCAGCGAATTCGCGCCACTAAAAGCATCACCGCGTCTTCTTGTTTTTCAGGTCGACGATGGCAGTTCGCCGGAGAAAAAGAGCACTCCAGAACCACACAAGGTTTTTCCTCTTTCCTCCTTCTTTCCGCTTTTCAATCTCGGTTCGGTTTTGTGGAATTCGCGCAAGTAAAAGCATTACTGTATCTTCTTGTTTTTCAGGTTGACGATGGCGGTTCGCCGGAGAAAAAGAGCACTCCAGAACCACACAAGGTTTTTCCTCTTTCCTCCTTCTTTCCGCTTTTCAATCTCGGTTCGGTTTTGTGGAATTCGCGCCAGTAAAAGCATTACTGTATCTTCTTGTTTTTCAGGTCGACGATGGCGGTTCGCTGAAGAAAACGAGCACTTCAGAACCACACAAGGTTTTTCCTCTTTCCTCCTTCTTTCCAGTTTTCAATCTCGGTTCGGTTTTGTGGAATTCGCGCCAGTAAAAGCATTACTGTCTCTTCTTGTTTTTCAGGTTGACGATGGTGGTTCGCCGGAGAAACTGAGATTAAGGCCGTTCTCTAAAAGAACACGTTAGCGCTAAGCATTTCGTTTGAATTTGTTCTTATTTATTTCAAATTCGGTAATATTGCAACAAGAGTTTGATTTTCATGATTTTGTTTTTGGTGATATGAAGTTATTCAGACAGGTCGGCGGAATTTTTTAGTAGTTGTAGATACTGCATGGTGCCGTTTGTTGTCACAGACTGCAGAGGTAAATTCATGTTCATTCAAATAACGATTTTAGTTGCCACTGTGATCATCACTGTTCACTCCACATGTATTGTAGCTTTGGAAGATTTTTTTAGAGTTATAGATAAGAACCCTCCATAATCTGTAATGAGACAAATAGACAAATGAAAACCAATTCGTGTTCTTATCTGCAAGATTATCAGATATATCTAGTTCAAAACATTTTAATTTGGGATCTTGATACTGCTGCAGACTCCAAATGTGGATGTTTTCGAATCAAATTTTACAATTGGTTCCAGTAGAAGCTGCCACATGGTATTGAAGGATCGGCCTTTATGTGAATGTTTATGCACGATCAGACGTGCTGAGGTACTTTTGAAGACTTGATAAAGTTTACTTTAGGGAGTTGGACATATTGATATAATTGTGTGTATATAGGTTCTTAATTAAACACAGTAGTAAGCACATGCAACATATTTTCATTTTACTGGTCCCTGTTTCACAAAGTTCTCTAATCTTGTAATGCTACGTTGTTATATGCTTTGATTTTTTTCCTTCTATATAGTTATTTAAGGAGAATACCTAAGATATGTATGTGCAGTATGATTAGTGTTGTTTTTGGAAATGACTAGTGCTCGGGAAGTGAAGTAGCTGTGCTAGAAAGTACTGGCAGCAAAGGATCTGTGCTAGTAAATGGGTTACCTGTGAATACGAATACCATAATTACGCTTTACTCGGGTGATGAGGTGGTTTTTGAAGTGGTGGGAAATCACTTATATGTATCCTTTTAGTTTGTTCAGTTCCTGGTAGCTTCATGAAGTGCGAATATATATTATTTCTTGATTGTCCAAACTCCAACTTCCCTTTTTGTCTTTTAACTTGTCTTTGCATGGGTGATTTTTCTTAATTTACCTTAAACCTAGATTTTCCAGCAGCGGAATTTTGTGAATGAGGAATGTCAAAGTGACATTAAGACAATACTGAAATCGCCTTCTCGTCCTAAATTCAAAACAGACCCTACTGAAGTCTTTCGTTTTTCTACTCTCTGTGATGTAACTGAAAACTGTTCAGCATTTGAAGAAGATCTTGGTGCTGCAATACTGGATGGAAAAGAAATAGAAATTTCTTTTGACAACTTCCCATACTATTTAAGGTATATTTCTGTTCTCCTCTATATCTACTGTGTTGTCATTACTCATGAACACAGTAAACTTTTCTTTTTAATATTTGAGTTTGTCCAATGTGTTTGAATTTATGCCTAAGTGCTGCTCTTATAAGTAGGATTTCCAAATTTAATACTAGCTCTCATTTTACATGTAGCTTTCTTTTCTAGAAATACCTAGTTTCAGTTAGGATTCGAAAATGGCACAATACATGCGATTTCGTTTAAGAATTTGTTTATAAATCTGTTATTTATTTATGCGTCTTGCTTGAACCTTTCATGTACTGTTCTTGAGGTCATTATTTCTTTGATGAATTGTTAATAGTAGCTCCTTTCTTTGATATATAAATCTATCACTTATTTATTTGCAGTGCGAACACAAAGAATGTCTTGGTCGCTGCATGCTTTATACACCTGAAGCCTAAAGAACATCAAAATTACACTCAAGATGATCTTATTGCCATAAACCCTCGTATTTCTCTATTGGGACCAGCCGGTGTGTGGATGTTTCTTTTCTGTTTCCTTTATTTTCACTCCAAGTGATTTTTCCCCTTAATTGCCAAATTCTGTTGTTTTGCAGGATCAGAAATATATCAGGAGACGTTGGCAAAAGCACTTGCAAAACACTTTGGAGCTAAGTTGCTCATATTTGATAGCCATTTGCTTTTGCATTTGTTTTGCTCTTCAGAGACATCCAATTCAACTGGCCTTGAGTCTCAACATAATTTGGATCATGATAAAATACCATCTACCACTGTGACAGCCAAAAAATGCTTATTCAAATTAGGCATGTGATCCTTCTTACCTATCTTTCTTTTAGCTTCTTTTGCTTAACATTAAGCACATGCACACCGTTTTAGGTGCTGCGCACCTGTGCCTATGTCCGACATGTAAACGATATAACATACTGTTAGACTTCTTCTGATGGCAGTTATGAAAAGTTATTGTGACAGTTATATTATTTAATTTAGGAATAAATAGGGAAAGGATATGAGAAACTTATTATGAGATAGTTTTTGAATGGTTTTGGGAGGGAGAGACCAAGACTCTCGATTTTCTTGGGTAGGATTTGTCTTTTAATAGTATACTACTTATTTCTTTAGTTTTTTGTTTAAATTATGTATATGTTGCAATTATGTGCATGTTGTAAGCACATTCTGCCATAAATAAAAGTCAGTCGTTATTATGAATTTGTACTTTGGTATTGATTTCTATTACATACTCATTACATGTACGATTCAAAATTTGTACTCCAAATTTCATGACTATATCAGATTGTTCTATTATGGTTTCTCTTTGCCTGCTGTTTTAAGCTCACATTTTAAAATTCATTTAGTGAATTTCAGTTCCAAAATATGCTGTTATAATTTTATTGTTCTGGATATAAGATTCAGCTTAGCTTATTTTGTGTATATATTTTGTTTTTTACTATGCGGGCTGTTGGCCACTGGCTATTTAACCAAACTATTGAACTTTTAAGCAACCTTGATAAAAAAAAGAATGGGGTGCTTTGTCACATACCAACTTTTTTTTCTCCAACTTTTAAATTTTATTTTCACAAATATGGCGTATGTCAAGTTATTATAAATCTTGAAACTCTATGCCATTATAAATTATACTTTATGAACCGTTTTCCTTAATTTTATATTTTAAAATTAAGAAAAGTATTTGTAATTTATGTTTATGTTGTGTCATGTTTCATGTTAGTGTCAGCGAGTGTACAAACTTCATATGTTAATCTCAAATTGTTTGTATTTTCCATGCATAATGCAGGTGATAGAGTGAAGTTTAGCTGCCCTTCTTTTGATGGCTTGCATGAAACATCTTCAAGGTACAAGTTTGTCGAAAACTATTCTGAATTTATTTATTTTTTTCTTATCGATAAACTGTTGTGTATAACAATTTGCACTTGTTAGATGAACCAATGAGCATAAGTTATCGTGAACAAACATGCTGGAGCAACTTTTTATATCCGGTGATGAAGTGTAGTTAATGGATCTTTATATGCCTAATTGAAGTGTTATTGAAACAATCCTTATTGACAATTTGTACTTTTTAATGAAGTGTATGATTAAATTGAATTGATTATACCACTGATGTGAGATTTGGCAATCGATTGAAAATAAGAGTTTGAGAATTTAAAATTTGTTTAGTGATGGAGGGTTTGAGTTATAACAATCTAAAAAATTGAGGGATTTGATTCACCCAATAATTTATTGGGAGGCAAAAACCTCACTTTAGCTATAATATAGATATAGAAACCATACTTTAAAATTTGAAAAGTGCAATTAAGTCTTCACTTTCATATTCTCTCCTCTTTTCTGGAAAATATATGTATCCCCCACCCCACCCCACCCCACAAATTTAATTCATCAAGCCTCTTAATAGCATTTTCGCATATAGGGGCCCAACTAATGGTAGTCAGGGAAAGATTGTCTTGCTATTTGATGATAATCCACACTCTAAAAAAATTGGTGTGAGATTTGACGAACTCATACATGACGGCCTTGATCTTGGAGGTGCATCTGAGGCTGGTCGAGGCTTTTTCTGCAATGGTAACATCTTACCTCTAATACATCACTTATATTTCTGGATATTATATATTCTTGTAACTTACGATTTTTCTATTTCCAGTCAATGATCTTCATTTGGAAAACAGTGGTGCGGCAGTACTGGACAAATTACATATTAATACATTGTTTGAGGTCACTTTTTATTCTACTTGTGGTCTAAATTTTGGCCTCAATCCATCGGTTACATATTATACTTGTTTTTATTTCAGGTTGTTTATAGGGAGAGTAGAAGTACACCATTCATTTTGTTCATGAAAAATGCCGAGAAGTCAATAGTTGGAAAGGGATGTCCATTTTCATTTAGACATAAACTTGATACACTTCCAAAGAATGTGGTGGTAATAGGTTCACACACTCTTCCTGACAATGGCAATTGCAAGAAGAAGGTAATAATTTCTTTTGGTTAAATTGATCTCTAGAGCCCTATGTTATATTGGATTTCCAATTAGGTTTTATATTTATAAAACTACTAGTAACTAGCGTCCAACTTTTCAATTGTAAGCTATTCATCTTTTTAGAAAAGCATTCTAAACTTTGCAACCGACAGTCCCTGGAAATTTTTCTTTTGGGTTTCATTTGGATTTCATTTGGTTTATTTGCTTAAAATATTCTTGAAAGAATGAATTAGTTAGTCTATGAGAATATGGGTTTTTACATATTATGGGATTTATATATATTTTCTTAATTTGAATTGAAAAACCATGTTTTAGTGATATACAAAGTGGATAATTTTATATATTTGTGCCTTTAAAACATCCCTCCATTCCCTGTTTGAATTTGCGTTTAAGTCATTCACATCATTGATATATAACTGTTTTAGCTGCAGTTGCATCCCGCTGGTCTGCAGCCGCATCCCGCTGGTTTACTTTTAAAAAGTCTTGGTAGCAGTAAGGCTGCACCTCTTGAATTGGCCACCTTGGTGATGACCACATCTCCTTCTCACTGTTTCTCGATCAATTTAAAAGAGAGAAATAGGAATTGCTAATATATGCTTGTATTATACATATCTTCAGACATGCTTCCTAACAATATTTCCTTTAGGCTTTCTCAATTATACCAACATTGTCTTTTCAACCTTTCAGGGTAGTCCTGGACAATTGCATGACAAGGAAAGGGAAGTATCAAAACTAAATGAAGCTTTAACTAATATTTTCCCAAATAAAATTAAAATTCACATACCACAGGTATATAGAGTGGACTGTATGTCATTAGTTGTGTTGTGTTGTGTTATTATCCTTATATAATATTCATAATGTGTTTCCTGTTGTTATTAGGATGAGGTACTTCTAGCATCATGGAAGCAGCAGCTGGCTCGAGATGTAGAGGCTTTGAAAATAAAAGCAAATTTACATCAACTACACATTGTAAGTACCTTGTATTTGGTTGTATTTTTAATTCATGCAGCAAAATATGGTATTTCTAATTCATGCAGCAAAATGGAAATAATATTTTGCAGCGAAAAAATTTTGAGATAGAGGCTATACGGCTCTTTCCTTTATATATTATTTCAGTATGGTACTAAGCAATTTGAGTATGATTTAGTCATGAACTGTTGGATACCAGTCAAAAAGTTAATACAAGTTATCCTTAGGATTTTATTTCTAAATGATACTCGTGTATCACTGCTTTCTTATCCTTTGGATGTCTCTCTCATATCAGTTTTGTAAGAATGGTCTGGTAGGCGAGGGTGTTTTTTTATGAGCGGCTATACCTTGTTTCTCTCACATTGCATGATTTACCATTCAAAGTTTTATTTCAAGGCTTTCATTTAAAAAAAAAAATTGTATTGAAGCTGACATTCTACTTAAGCCTTTTCATTTAGTAGTTTCTGATACAAGTCCTATAATGGATTATTTTACAAATTAGTTGAAAGTTCAAAGCCCCTTGAAATCAGTTATTTATTTGATTGTTCACAGTTGCAATTAGATTCTTAAATTACAATAATTACGGCCTAACAAGCTTTATTTATAGGTTTTGAGCCGTTTTGGAATTGAATATGAAGAAGGACTTGAGACCTTGTGCATTAAAGATCAGACACTTACGAATGAAAGTATGTTCTCCACCATTAAGTGCTTTAGAAAGTAGAAAGTAAAGGGAAACATACTTTCATATTTTTTTCCTACAGTCTTGGACTGGTTATATAGGAAAAGGAATTACAATGGTAATAATGGCAAATAAAAATAAAGAGAATTAACTAAAGTTAAAGGACATAGGATTTGCCACACAACTCTTGATCCTATATCATGCTTGCTACATTGCAGATGCAAAGAAGATCATTAGTTGGGCTCTAAGCCACCACCACATGCAGAATTTGGAAGCTAATCCAGATTCAAAGCTTATATTGTCGTGTGAGAAGTAATTACTAGCCTGCACTATGCTTATCGACTTGTTTATAATAATACATGTCCTTAATTGAAGTTTAACAATGGTAATGCCATTATGTTATTCCCCAGCATCCATTATGGATGTGGGATGTTGCAGTCTCTCCAAAATGAGTCAAAAGGCATGAAGAACTCTCATAAGGTGATTGTTATGCTCTTTTGCTGTTTAGATGTTCATTCATGCTTTGTTCCTTATAAGTTATTCTGTTGGAAGAGTTTGACCAACTTCTTTCACGAACACTATCCTCTAAATCATCCTGCTTGTTGTATTGTCTGAAAACAGGATATTGTAACAGAAAATGATTTTGAAAATAGACTTTTGGCTGATGTTATTCCACCAAGCGACATCAATGTTACTTTTGATGATATTGGGGCTCTTGAAAATGTTAAGGATACGCTGAAGGAGTTGGTGATGCTTCCTTTGCAGAGGCCTGAGCTTTTCTGTAAAGGGCAATTAACCAAGGTTTTACTTCCTTTAAATATTGAAATTCAACTTATTGTTTATCAGGTTTTTGCTCTTTATGTCTGGTTTGTAAATTGTGAGATAGATTCCTAAGATATTCCTCTTTTTGTTGCATGCTCTTTCACTAGTTAGTTTAGCTTAATGGATTTTTATGATGCTTTTAATAGGCTTTATTCTTGTTTAGAGTCTCACATTTACAGGCTTGTTTTGTTGGATTTAGTATGGTCCAACTCATATTTTAAGATGATATCATATATCATCTTTTAGATTCGTTGAGCAATGTGTTATTATCAGGCCAGTAGGGTCATGCTCAAAATATCCAATTCTGGATAGTCTCGCATTGAGTAGTGATTATAAGCGGTGGCTATACCTCATTTTACAAGCTGGGTTTGCGGGGTTAAATTAAATTCTAAGCAAAAACAAGCATTTGATGTCTGCACTCTGGCCCCACTTAACCTAATTGACATCTGTAAGCTAAAAGCATCTCCTGTGGCTGTGGGCAACTGGTTTTAAGAAATTGATTTTTAGTCATTATTTGGGAGTACATTTACACAAGCTCATGAGATCTCACATAGTCTTCTGCACCTTACTGTTTTCTTGTAACTACCCAAGCCTCCTTGGTAACTAGCTAATTAGATTTCCTTAGCAGCAGCAAACTCAGTCTGTATAGATTGCTACACATTGTAATTACTCAGCTATTCGGTGTAAGCTCAATTCAGAAAATAATTTTTTCTGATTCAGTTTAAGCTCAATTTAGATTTTAGATTAAGTCATTTCTTAAAAAAATTGATGTAAATTTTTTCGGTGATAACTGGCTGTGAACTTATTATCTGCTCACGTTTTGAACAACCCTTTGTGTAGCCATGCAAGGGTATCCTATTATTTGGCCCCCCTGGAACAGGCAAAACAATGCTTGCAAAGGCAATTGCAACTGAAGCTGGTGCAAACTTCATCAACATTTCTATGTCAAAGATTATGTCTAAGGTCCAATTTATGCCTCACTGGGTGTATTTTGATCCAACCTCTGTCAATTTTTTCTGCATGTCAAACTTTTGTTCTTGCTCCTTGCTCCAGTGGTTTGGTGAAGCTGAGAAGTTCGTGAAAGCTGTTTTCTCTCTGGCGAGTAAAGCTGCTCCTAGTGTTATATTTATTGATGAAGTAAGCCTTTTTGAGCGAAATTGTATTGGTTTGTATTGATTCATCAGACATAACTAGCTTTGTTTCAGGTTGACAGCATGTTGGGTCGAAGAGAAAATCCAGGGGAGCACGAGGCCATGCGGAGAATGAAAAATGAATTCATGGTTAATTGGGATGGTTTACGTACAAAGGGTTCTGAACGAGTTCTTGTGCTTGCTGCCACTAACAGGCCTTTTGACCTAGACGAGGCTGTCATTAGGAGGCTACCACGAAGGTAGATACCATACTCTTCTTTGATTTCTTCTTCCTATTGTTTTGTGATATGGGGCATGTTCAAGTTTTTGTAATGTCTGTGATGCAGATTGATGATAAATTTGCCAGATGCTCCAAATAGAGCTAAAATATTGAAAGTTATACTTGCAAAAGAGGAATTGTCTCCTGATGTTGATTTGGATGCAGTTGCAAGTATGACTGATGGATATTCCGGAAGTGATCTTAAGGTTGCTCGTGTTCTTACTCATGTTACCCCTAGACTTTTAAATCTTAGTGTTATTATTTTTAGTGAATATCTGGTGTTTCTCTTATGATGCAGAATTTGTGTGTAACTGCTGCTCATTGTCCAATTAAAGAGATATTAGAAAAGGAAAAAAAGGTATGGCTCATTCGATCTTACATTGTTGTTATGCTTGATGTTTCTAGTGGTTTATACTTTATATAGCTTTTGACGATAAAGATACACGCTGTTGGGATAAATACATGAATCATTGTATTTATAGTCAACTTGAGTTTATTCTGCTACTTGGAAGGTAAAAGGAGACGACTTAGATCTCATGAGTTTGATGCATTACAGGAACGTGCTAGTGCTCTAGAAGAAGGTCGACCTGCTCCTGCATTATGTAACAGCGGGGACATCCGATCTTTAAACATGAAAGACTTTAAACATGCTCACCAACAGGTATGAAGTGTTGCTTCTTCTAAATCTCTTTTTTTAAAATATGTACAACAACTTTGTTTTGTATTGATTGATGCAGGTGTGTGCCAGTATTTCTCCTGACTCAGTAAATATGACACAGCTTGTACATTGGAATGAACTATATGGTGAAGGTGGTTCAAGAGTAAAACAAACACTGAGCTATTTCATGTAGAGCTTTCTCTTTGGTTATTTTGTAGTCAATTTTTAGGGTTTCTAGGTCTTGCTGTTGGGCTACTTAGTTTGTAAAATGAAATAAAAGTTTTTTTTTATCTCCTACATCTGGGATGATGGATTTTGAAAAGGGGTGGAACATTCCTGAATTTTGGCGGGCTCTGCTTCGTTTGTTTTGTTCCTCATCTCAAAAGAGCGTTGTGGATATGTTGCAGCTCTTGTAGAGTCTTATGTTTTACCCCAAAATTGAGTTTACAATAAACAATATACGAAGAAATGTCTTGAATTGATGTTGCATTAGAATATGGTACAGAATCATAAACCATGTCTATTCAATAGTTAAAATATTTACTCAATTGTAAGTGCCCCTAAACAATGTGAATTAAGTTGCAGGTTAAGAAGATGACACTGTTATTTATACCTATTCAATTGCTTATCCTCTTGTGTAATCCAATGGAAAACATGAGAATAACTTTCACTATTTCTAAAATGGAGTTTACCATATTCTAGAGGGAGCAATTACACTTGTAGACCCCTTATCTTCAACAACCCAGTACCACTCAACACTTAATCATCTTAGTAAATGAAAATATACATCACTTTTCATCTCAAGAATAACACTATTGGGGAAATTCCTATTACCTCCCTTGAGATTTATTAAAACTGCACTCACACTCCCTTTAGTTTTAAATTATGCACTAACCTTTCCTGAGATTTATTAAAATAACAACATTCCCTTCTAATTTTTAGTAACACTCCTGTGTGCATGTGTGTGTATATATATATATATATATATATATATATATATATATATATATATATATATATATATATATATATATATATATATATATATATATATATATATATATATATATATATATATATATATATATATATATATATATATATTATCTACGATTTTTTGTCTGTAACTAAAATATTTTGTTGGTATATTTAAGTTTAAGAAAAATTAGTGCATATTTTAAAATTAGAGAGGGTGTCATTTGAACCGACCTCAAGGGAGGTCAGCATAATTTTCCCTTTTTTTAAAAGGTTACAAACATAAAATTCTAATGAGAAACAATTAAAAGGTCCTTTAAATGAAATCAACAAGTCATGTTTAAATCGATTCAAGTGATTATTTAGAAATATTTGGAAGGTGAAACTATTCAAACAATTGATTAATTGGTTCATGAGTTTGTTTTAGACCTTAAATTTATTCAAGGGATCGACTCACATGAGCTATGCATTTTTAGATCTTTAATGAATTGATTTAAACGTTTATGTTTCTTGTTGGAACCAAGAATAAAAAATGAGATAGAAATGAGATTTTTCAATCTAGTGATGATAATTTTTAGTACGATAGATTGACGTGGATTTGTAAGGTTAACACTCTAAGAGTTCGTTTGGTTGGGGGTTTTGGAGGGGAGGGGAGGGAATATTTAAAATTAATTATGTTTAGTTCAATTTTTTATGAGGGAAGGAGATTTGAGGTAATCAATTCCCTCTTGGAGCAATTTTGTGTTTCCTCCAAATTTGAGGGATTTGGAGGGGAGGGGAGGGAGAGGAGTTATGATAATTTTTTTTTGTTATATTGATAAAATTATCCTCACTTTTTAATTAAAATCCTAAATTGTTTTTAATATATATTATACATTAATTTTTGTCGCCTTATTAGAATTCCTCCATTTTTTTCCGACAACTCTATTATTTTTTTATTAATATGCTAACTTAACATTCTTTATTTTTTCACATGTTTTATTGTATTCATTTTTATTTATTATTTTGTTTGTAAGAACTTAATTGTTTTATAACTCATGTGTTGTATTATAGTATATGAGCTATATATATTATCTATAATCTAATTTTAAAAATATTTTATGGAATTAGATGGATCATCAAGATGATAAAATAATTCATCTGATCATAGAACATATTATTATTGTATGAAATTTATCAATATTTTATTTACGCTTTAATATATTTTAAAGTATTTGAAATATTAAATATTTTGTGTTAGATTATCTATGTTGTTTGTGAATTGACAATTTTTTTTTTAATAACACATTGTTTTTATTTAATTTAGCAGGAGTGTTATAATATTTTAAGGGTTAAAAAGTAAATTAGTTTTAAAATCCGTTCCCTCCCCTCCTGAACCAAACAAATTTCTGATTAAAAATCCTTCCTCCCCGTCACCCTCTTTTGAACCAAACATGAAACATACTTTTAATTAAAATACCCCCTTCCTTTCACTCCCCTTTATTAAAATTCCTCCCCTCCGTTGAAGCAAACAGATCCTAAGGGTCTGTTTGATTCAAATGACGGGGGAGATTTTAATAGAGGGAATAAGAGGGGAGGTGAGAATTTTTTTTAATTAGATAAGTGTTTGGTTCAAAATAAGAGAGGGGATGAGAATGAAGGGGTTTTAATTAAAAATATGTTTGGTTCAGGAGGAGAGGGAAGGGGTTTTATTAACAAATTACATTTTTATCCTTAAGATCTTATAAAAGTCGTATGATATTCAAATATGAAAAATTCATACCTAATATTTTCGTAATAAAATTTTTAATAGTCATAACGTTAATAAACTGAGTACACTTGATTCATATTATAAATCTCAGACATAAATGAAACTATATACTAATAACAATTTTTAAATCGTGATGAATCATCTAACCAAGCAAATACATTAAATAAAGTGAATGAGTTAAAACTTGATACAAAAGAAAATATAATAGGATAAATAACAAAATTAGAAGAAAACATGAACATAATAAATATTAAAAAAATTATAAAAATAATGAAATGATTATGATTTATATATATTAAGTAAAAAATCTGAAAATAATTTAAAGGTAGATAATAGTTATAATAAGTTGATGAAAACAATCGAGAAAAATCGCAAAAAAGAAAAGTTGGAACACGAAAGAAAATAATAATTTTAAAATAATAAAATAAAATGGAGGATATTTTAATAAATATTATTAATTTATTAAAATATCAAAATCACCTTCCATCCTCTCCCCCCGAATCCCCCCGATTCGGGGGACGCAAAAAATGTGATTTGGAGGGATTTTGCTCCCCTCCCCTCCTAAAAATTGAACTAAACACATTTTATTATAAATATTCCTTCCCCCTCCTCTCTATCTACCTCAAACCAAACACACCCTAAGGGTCTGTTGGGTTCAATTGAGGGGGAGAAGAGGAGAGGGATTTTAATGGAGAGAAGGGAAGATAAGGGAATGAGAGGGATTTTAATGGAGAGAAAGGAAGAGAAGGGAATGAGAGGGATTTTTATTAATAAGATGTATGTTTGGTTCAAACGAGAGGAGAGGAGGGATTTTGGTTAAAAATATGTTTGGTTCACGAATGTAATGTGTTTTATTAATAATTTATATTTTTATCCTTATGATTTTATATAGCTCATATGATATTCAAATGTGAAAATTTCATAAATATTTTTTTGGAAATAATATTTGTAATATTGAGTGGTTAAAAATGTATAACTTACCACATCATGTTAAAAAAATTGACTACACTTAATACATATTATAACTCTTGACACAAAAATATCTATGCGTTGATGACAACTTTTAAATACATAAAATAACTTATTATTAGAAAAAAAATGAATGGTTTTAAAATTTTATATAAAAAAAAATGAATGGTTTTAAAATTTTATATAAAAATATATATATATATATATATATAATAGAATACATAATAAAATTAGAAAAAAGTTAATATAAATAAACATAAAAATAAAAAATTGCGAAGATTAAAATTTTTATTAATAAAAATAATAATTTGAAGGTAAAGAATAATTATAATAAATTGATAGAAGCAATAGAGAAAAATCACAAAAAAAAAGAAGAAACAGTCGTAAGAAAATAATAATTTTGCAATAATTAAATTAAACAGAGGATATTTTAGTAAATAAATTAATTTATTAAATATCAACAATCACATTCCTTCCCCTCCTCTCCCCTCAAAATACCCCGAATCGGGGGAGACACAAAAAATGTGATTTGAAGGGATTTTGCTCCCCTCATCTCCCCTCCTTAAAATTGAACTAAACACATTTTATTATAAATACTTCCTCCATTCCCCTCCCCTCCATTTACCTCGAACCAAACACACCTTAAGACACAAGTTAGTGAAGTATTTGAAAAGTAGTTTGGAATCGGAGTCGGAGTGAAAAAGATACCTTAAATTGACGTTGTGGGACTTATATAGTGTGAGCGGTTAAAACTGATCCACTTTAACTCGACGCATTATGCGAGTTGTCGTTCAATTAGATTTGACGGTAAGAGATAGGTCAGAGGTCGAGATTATGTGCTTCAGTTTAGTTAAGGTCTCACATGTTTTCCATTTGTTGTTTGTGCCTTCCTTGTTGGGCCCTCTAATTGGGCCTTTGTCTATGGACCTTGCGAATGATCCAAAATTGTTACCCACAATACCTTGTTACTACTTGTTGAAACGATGATTCAAAGACTTGGTCATATACAATGATTCAACATTTTCTCACATCGAAGCAAAAGTCTGCTCTCTGGCGACTTCCATTAAAATTTTATCCCTGAGACACAAGATACTGACACTCTTAGCCTTATCTACCACCCCAGTCTTCTCTATTTGTACAAGTCTTGCAGGCATAAATGCCTATCTCTTCAAAGGTTCAATACAATTATCTAGAGTTAAAATTGTTTGTATATTCACTTTCCACAATCCAAAATCACTGTCTTCGAACTCACATCAGGAAATTTGATGTGTGAGTCAAAAAACAATATCAACCAAAATTAATGGCCTTGAGCAATAATAACCAATAAATAGTGAATAAACTCGGCATAAGAAGATAAAATAAGGGGAGAAACACAAAAGTTTTATTTGCCCAGTTCGATCAAATGATCTACGTCTAGGGAATATAACAACTCTCCAATTTAATATACTCGAAAAGTTGTTACAAAAGATGACAAATGAGTTACAAGAAAATAGTCTTCCGAATTTCTAAGAACAAACCCCTATTTTTTACCCAAGTGTTTCTCAATCTCTCCAACTTTTAATATAAGAATCACACAAACCCAATGTGTTTAGAAATATTTCTCAACCCTCTTAGATAACTCCTAAGCTTTTTCAAAAAATATTTGCCTTTCTAAGTTTTTCCTTGGAATTCCCTTAACCATTTCTCCCTTTTGTTCTAAAACTCTAAACTTGCCACACTGTAATAACAAAAGATATACATATTTATAATTGCTAAAATCCAACAGATCCATAACAAAGCCCAAAATAAAACTCATTAATTGTTAGAATAAAATATTATAAATATCTTATAATATCTTTTTCATATTAATTTATAGTATCTCTAAAATTAATTAAAACTATATTAGAGTATATATCTAATATTCTAACATTAACGAATGGATTCGCAAACCTAACTGACCAAACCTAATATTCGCAGACCGTCCAAACAAGACATTTCTACTGCTTTTCGATTTTTTGATTTCTAAAAATTTTGAAACATATTTTCTTTCTCTTGATCACTTAAGACTTTAATGCATACTTTAACAAAAAAAAAGAATGGTTAGAGATGCAAATAGAAGAACACTGGGAGAATGAGTGAGAGAATGGTGGGAGAAAGAAAGAAAAAGAGGTACCAGTGCAAAAGTAATGAGAGTGAAAGAAGGATATAAAAAGTGGGTGTCAATATTTAATTAATTTATTCTAGTACGCTGGAATAGTGTTTACGATGTCGTGCAATATTGAGTGTCAACTATGGGTGACAAATGGACATGCACGTCTCATTTAGGTCCGCCTTACAAAAGCTTGAAAAAACGGAGCAAACATACTTGAGGGTGCGGACCTAAGACCTTTGTTCGTTCCACACTAACAGTGAAGGTGGGGTGGAGTGGACTTGCGGGCATTGCACATTTTAAGCGTAAAAATACAAAAAATGTAAATGCCCATGCCCGCAAAATAAATAGGACGAGGTGAAACAGTCACATTACATGATGCAGATCTATACTTTTGGTCTGGTATACACTAAGGGTATGTTTGGATTGATGGAAAAGAATAAAATAGAATGGAGTGAAATGATGTTATGTTCCATTGTTTGGTTTTATAAAAAATGAATAGAATGGAGTAGAACGTTGTTATATTCCATTGTTTGCTTTTATAAAAAATAAATGTAATGGAATGTGATGGAACTCATTCCATCCAATACTTTAGCCCATTTTCCATTCCTCCAAATTTGGGTGTATCAAATTGAATAAAATAAATTAATAGCACAATTTCAATTTTATCCTCTAAAATTTCACATTAACCATATTAATATTTTTGAAGTAAAAGGTAAATATGAAATTAAAAAAATAATATTTTTCGCTCCAACCAATTTCTAAACAATGGAACGAGATATTAATTCAGCTATGTCGTTAAATATTCAAATAATGGAATGGGGTTTATGTTCAATTTCACTCCATTTAGTTCCATTCTATTATGTTTCGCCCAGCTCCATTACGTTAGTTTTATTAGGGAGTTTTTTAGTATACTCATATACCTTCTTATAGGTCTCAAGTGAAAAGCACAAAATATTCCTAGACCTCACATGTGCATATCCGCATGCACTTTTTTTTTGAAAAAAAAAAGTAACTTCGCATATGCACATATTGAAATCACCTTTTTTTCAAAAAAAAAAAAGGTGCGTTCGGATATGCACATGCGAAGTCACATTTTTTTCCAGAAAAACGGTGTGTTCGGATATGTGTAACACTTCTTTTCTAAACCCCAAAATATAATAAACATTCACAGAGTATTAACATGTGTATAATAAAAAGGGTGTCACATATTGTTTTCACTGCAAAGAAAATCCAAGTAAATATACAAACATGCACCTGATCAATTCATAACACAATTTGAAACTTCATGCTTTCATACATTATGCATATCGCACGCGGAATAAATAAATCTCAAGTAATTTCAAAGAATATATCCCATACTATATTCATCTACCAAATCATATAACATAAATCAATTCATGTATTTACATGTCATATGAATTCAACATTGGCAACATAGCCATCAACACATGATATCCAAAATATCATATCCAATAAAACAAAGATAACAATATTCAAATATTCAAAATATGAGTTCAAATAAACCCCTCAG
Organism: Vicia villosa; assembly: GCF_029867415.1. NCBI lineage: Eukaryota > Viridiplantae > Streptophyta > Magnoliopsida > Fabales > Fabaceae > Vicia > Vicia villosa. Next base: position 48,217,525 of record NC_081180.1, on the reverse strand, counting down.
TGTTACATGATCAGAGCACATGACTCACTACCTAATGAAAAGATAAAACCGAAAGGCTCCTCGGCTAAATCCTCGTATAAGCTCACTACTTGTCGGAGCCTGCACGATGTCACAATGAACATCATTCAAACAGAAGGGTGAGAATTCACATCATAATGAATACATACAATATGTACAATGAATATAGCATACAATAGTATTACCATTCCTCACACTTCATAATTGAACAAGTTCCACAAGTATTGCACACAACACAAATGAGATTACCACACAAGAAAACACATCAATTCAAACAATCACATAACAACAATGCGACTCGAAATGCAATCAATGTGACTCAATGTATGTGGTACCATTATGAGTATCAAGCTCACTGCTCCCGATTAAAAACCAGATCCAGACAAGATCAAAGCCCTTAAAATATGAACAATAGTTCAGCGCAAACAAAACCTTCCCCCTACTCTCTTCATTCTTTCAAAACACATTCGATACCAAAACAACCCATTTCTACTCAAATCACCACTTTTTACTCATTTCAACACATACTTAATTGATATTGAAGAATCAAAAGCTCTGTTGAAGCATCTTCAACTCATTTCAACTAATCTTTAAAACCCCCCCTCCAACATTGCGTAAGTTTTCCCAATTTATATTTGCAATTCTAAAATTGGTTATTAGGATTGTTAGATTTAATCACATTTGTATATGTTGATGTTAAAGTAGTTTAATGTGGGTGTTTGGGTGATAAATTAAGCCTTTTCGATGACTTAGGGCAAGAAGGGGAAGTTTTGCAAAAATGGCAGTTCGCAGGTGGTTTTAGATGTGCATATCCAAAATCCCCTTTAACCAGTTTCAGATATGCACATGCGATTTTTTTTTTAATTTTTTAAACTTGTTTCCTTCCTTCCCTCTAATTAACAATTATCATTTTTTCAAGAAAATGGCTGACAACGAGGGTCCGAACAATCGATTAAAACAAGGAAGGCCAAGCCAAACAACCTCTACTCGGCGTGAAAGAGTTGCACAACAAAATATGACTCGGGGACGGGGTCGAGTACGGCAGGAGGAAGTGCTTGGAGGGTCCACATTTGCACCGAGGGGTCACTTGTTTCAGGTGTCATCCTCTCGTGCCAATGGGCAGGTTGAGCTACCTCAAAAGGAGGAGATACGAGAGCAAGTTAAGGTATCTCGGGAGGAGGAGGTACAAGAGTAGGTTGGGCGACCTCAGAAGGACGAGGTACGAGAGTAGGTAGAGGTACCTCAGGAGGAGGTTCAGGATATATAGTGTGTCCGGTTTGGTGCAACAATGGAGCAGCCTACGATCCTGATCCGACATATACTGATGACATGCCTAGGGATGCAAGGTACGTCCTCCTTGGCGTATACCTAGGCCAACTCATGAGGAGCTCTTGGAGAATCAACATGGCGATGGTGACCATGCCACTGATGCCCTACCGATATGTTAGTGGATACACTTGATTGAACATGAGGCATTGGATAGAGGGATCATTGAGAGGGACGGTGCAGAGGCGGTTGCCATAGTTGAGAGGATGGTCAGGGAGGCGTCCAGTGCGACGAGCTATAGGAGGCAGAGGAGGTCGTAAGGGGTTAGGATTAGGCATACTTAGTAGCAGTAACCTACGTTATTATGTTTTATATTTCCCGATGAAATATATATACATTTCGCATTTTCAGAACAACCTATGTACTGTATTTTGGTATTTCAGAACATCTAATATAATTGTTATTTTCAATTCATTTTGTCGTCTAAATCGTATCAGGTTATGTTAATCCGTTTATCCGTTTTTATCAATATAATGATGCAGCTTTAAATAGAAATGGCAAACACAGACAAAAATTCGCATGTAGACATCTGAATGATTTGTTTTCGTATACATAGGATGGTTTTGGATGTGCATATCCGAAACATCTTGAAAATGTAGACAAAAAATACATTCGAATATGCACTTCCAAAAAAATATTTTGGAGATTTCAAAGCTGTTTTTCACCATATAAGAGTGACTTGAAAAATTCTCTTAAATTATCTAAATAAATTTTAAAATGCAGATAAAACGGATATGTCCAACCGATTACACCCATTTCACCTCAGAAAAACTCAAAAAATATACCATGCAAATACACCGCATGGAAGACATTCATAATTAAAATTCTTTATAGAAAAAATATGTTTATGATTAAAATTCAATTATTATTATTATATTATTTAATTTGACAAGTTTAGTTATACTCATCTATGGTAAATCTCCGACGTAAAATTGCCGGTGGAGATTACAAAAAGAAGAAGGACTAAATCCCAGTGCGAGCCGTTTACAGTTATGTTCTGAATTTCCCACTTCTAACTACAAACAAATTCATATTTTCTGACCAAATCCCAAACAATTCCTCACCAAAATGGCGGATCCGATCCCAGCGCATCACAGATCCGCCACCAACCTCTTCTCCGATCCACTCGACTCCCACCCGCTCTGGTTCAAACCGGCATCCTTCCTCTCCCCTGACTTCGATTCCGAATCCTACATTTCCGAACTCCGAACCTTCGTTCCCTTCGATACTCTCCGTTCAGAGCTTAACAACTACCTTTCGTCGCTGAATCATGAACTCATTGATCTAATTAACCGCGATTACGCTGATTTTGTTAACCTAAGTACTAAGCTTGTTGATGTGGACGCTGCTGTGGTGAGGATGAGGGCGCCGCTGGTGGAGCTTAGGGAGAAGATTGAGCAGTTTAGGGGATCTGTGGATGTGTCGCTTGTGGCTATTAAGAATGGTTTGAAGCAAAGATCTGAAGCGGCTTCGGCGAGAGAGACTTTGGAGCTTCTCCTCGATACGTTTCACGTTGTTTCTAAGGTAGTGCTTTTGATTATTGATGTGAGATCTAATGGTATTTCGTGTGTGTTTGGTTTTGCTGTTTGAAAAATTGATTTTGAGTGAATTGATTATGAAAAATTGATTTTTTTGCTAAGAGTGAGTTGAATGTGAAGTGATTTGTATTTGGATACATTCAATTCATGTAAGACTGAGTTATACATTAAATTCATAGGTAAAAATTAATTGTGGAACAGTAGAAGCAAACACTCCATATTCTAGCTTCGAGTTAGAATCAATCTTGGCGGCAAAGTTAATTTTAATCGAGATCATCCAAATTAGCAGAAATCAATTTTATGCCTTTAGTATAAATTTTGCCTCCTGAAAAGTGAACCAATTTTCCACAGCGATAGTGCAATCTTACTACATAGTATAATGCAGTGTATTTGTTTGAGTAGGAAGATTATTATGCTACTGTGTGTGAGGTTTGTTTAGTTTTAGTTAGGGTCTAGTCTAGAATCAATGACATTACTTGGTTTTTGTTTATTTCAAAGAAAGTTTCTAAACCTGTGGGGGAAACTTTTTCATCATCTGGGCATCACATTCGATAAGATTTGTATGTTGACAATCATTTCTTGCATTGGTTTTGGAAGCTTTAGGGTTGAGAAAGAAGGCAGTGGCTCAATATTCTGCTAGTACTACCTCTGTTGTGCAGCAGTTCTTTGATAAAATAGGTAGTAGTAGTTATTTAAATAAGATAGTTATTTACTAAAATAAGTATAAATATGAGTGGAGGAAACAGATAGAGGGTGTTGGATATTTTGTAAAGTATTTTGATTGGTTTGGGAGAGACTAAGCTCTCAAATTCCTAAAGGTTGATAATTTTCTGCAGTTACTGTTTGTATGTTTATGACAGTTGCAATTCTGTCTTGTAAATAAGGACCTCTGTGGAAGTTATTCTCAGAGTAAGTATTCTGTTGTTAGGAACCCAGTAGTTGGAAGAACACTTTTTGTTAAAAAATAGGAAATGCTAAAAGAGCAAGCTCTCCTACATTGGTTATAAAACCAATCAAAACTAAGATAGGCCAAAGATGATTTCGAAAGGAGTAGAAGCCTTAATTTATATATTTCCTATACAATAGAACGGGACAAGGGGTCACAAGCAACTAACTTAAAACAGAAAGCAACCTTGCCAACAATTAATTAACTAACTAGCTAGCTAATTACTCTAACGAGTCATGACTACTTTAACTACTCTAATTTCTCTTTATTCTTTATCCTATCATCTATATTATTCAATAAACAGTATCTATCCCATAATTAATTCATAATAGAACCAATTTCTAACATATTCGTTGACAATTGCAGGTTGAAAAACTAATAAAAGAGCTTCCCAGTGTACCCTCTGACTGGTCAAATGGAGATGTGAGTTTACCGGAGAAAAATTCATTGAGCAATGGGGTTTCTGTGCATGAGAACGGCACAAGTGTCAGAGAGACTCAAAGTATGCTGCTGGAAAGAATTGCCAGCGAGATGAACAGGCTAAAATTCTATGTTACACATGCAAAGGTTTGTTTTAATTTTTTCATTTTGCTGAAAACTTGAATGTTGTGTTTGTGTGCCTTTATACTCGTGTCTCCAATTTCCAGAAAAAATATAAATTAGTTGGCACCAATTTTTTTTGTAGAAAACCAAGTAGAAATTGTTTACAGAAGCTTCGTGAGAGGTCAATGGTATACTATTTTGTATGCTATGTGTTGGTTGTTATTTTGGTTACTATTATTTACACACACACCACTGACCAATAAGAATTCTGAAAGGAAAAAATAAAGGAACCTGAAATGGAAAAAACTGACAATGATAGCCATGTTAGGTAATTTATAGATATGATTAGTCAAATTAATTAATTTAATATGTATTTAATTACTATACAGAACCACCAGGCACTGCAGGTCCATAATCTACTGTTTGTGTTTAATGCGCATGCTCATTTAGCTTCAATTGTAGTTGGCAGGGTCAGTGGACTGCAGGGTGAGAAAGTCTAGAAAGGAAGCTATTATGTGTGTGGTTGATGTTGGTATCTCTTTGTTTGGAGGAATCATTTGACTATTTGTTGAATAGAAATAAAAATAGAACCATGTTTTTTTTACTATGATCAAATATCTCATGTCACTATCTATTTTGTTTGTTGTGATTGTATTTCTGTGTGTCGAATATGATCACACATACTGTATATTTATATGCAAAATATGTATACACAATAGGTAATGATATAATTTACACTTATGACTAATTGAATACAAATCAATACTAATTGATTTGTAACCGATTCTCAACACTCCCCCTCAAGCCGGATCGTATATATCGTATGATCCGAGCTTGTTACAAATATAATTCACTCGAGAACCCTTAAGAGACTTGGTAAACATATCAGCCAATTGATCTTCAGATTTGACGAACTCTGTGGTTATTTCTCCTGATAGTACTTTTTCCCTTACATAGTGACAATCTATTTCTATGTGTTTGGTCCGTTCATGGAATACCGGATTGGATGCAATGTGAAGTGCCGCTTGATTGTCGCATATGAGTCTTGTGTCCTGAAGGTCTCCCAACTTAAGTTCAGAGAGTAAATTCTTGAGCCACGCAAGTTCCTTTGATGCTGCTGCCATAGCACGATATTCAGCTTCAGCACTAGATAGTGCAACTGTGTTTTGTTTCTTGCTCCTCCATGAGATCATATTTCCTCCAATAAGAACACAATATCCAGAAGTGGATCTCCTATCCGACGGTGATCCTGCCCAATCTGCGTCGGAATAACACGTGATTTTAGCATCACCCTTATCTTCATATAATAGGCCTCTTCCTGGTGCATTCTTTATATATCTGAGAATCCGAATAATTGCATTCCAATGAGTATCACAAGGAGCATTCAGAAATTGACTCACAATGCTCACTGCAAAAGTAATATCTGGTCTGGTGACGGTAAGATAATTGAGTCTACCCACTAGACGTCGATATCTTCCCGGGTCTTTCAACAGCTCCCCCTGACCCGGAAGTAGCTTGACGTTGGGATCCATAGGAGTATCAATTGGACGACAATCAAGCATACCAGTTTCATTGAGGATGTCTAATGCATACTTACGTTGGTTAATTGCAATGCCTGACGAGGAATGAGCAACTTCAATACCCAAGAAGTATCTGAGTGGACCCAAATCTTTTGTCTGAAAGTTGTTGAAAAGATGCATTTTGAGCCGTTGGATACCCTCTGTATCATCTCCAGTGATAACAATGTCATCAACATAGACCACAAGAAAGATGCGTTGACCGGTAGAGGAAAGAAGAAAGAAAACCGAGTGATCTGATTCACATCTAGTCATACCAAATTGTATCAAGGCAGAGCTGAAGCGACCAAACCAAGCACGTGGAGACTGTTTCAGCCCATAAAGAGACCGACGAAGCCTACAGACAAGTCTAGAATTGCCGGGAACGGTAAAACCTGGAGGTTGGTCCATATATACTTCCTCCTCCAATTCTCCATGTAAAAAGGCATTTTTAATGTCTAATTGATGAAGCGGCCAATGATTAATAGCAGCCATTGCAAGGAAGAGACGGACTGAACTAATCTTGGCCACTGGAGAAAAAGTGTCACCATAATCAAGACCAAATATCTGTGTATATCCTTTGGCTACCAAACGAGCTTTAAAACGATCGATTTTACCATCTGGTCCAACCTTCACTGTATAAACCCATCGACATCCTACTGTAGTTTTGTCGGAAGGTAAAGTAACAATATCCCAAGTATTATTTGAATGCAATGCAGCCATTTCTTCCATCATCGCCTGACGCCAATTGGGATCAGTCATAGCTTCACCTGTAGACTTAGGAATAGACACAGAATCCAAAGCAGACACAAAAGACACATAGGAAGTAGAAAGACGGTCATAATTTAAAACACAAACATATTTAGGATTTGGAGTATGAGATCGAATACCTTTTCGTAATGCTATAGGGAGGTCAAGTTCAGGTGACGTAGCTGGAGGAACAGTTGGAGTAGGAGATGGTGCTGGTGGATTAATATCATCTCTAACTTCCGATGGACGGGGTGTCCGACGCTGGTAGACCTGCAATGGAGGTTTAATGGGTGTGGGAATGACAGAAGGGACATCTTGAGCATCTAAGTTACAAGTCTCATCGGGTGACACAGAGGCAGAGAAAAATGGGGAACCTTCAAAGAATGTAACATCAGAGGAAACAATGTACCGTTGAAGTTGAGGACAGAAACAACGATATCCTTTTTGTATACGAGAGTAGCCTAGAAAAATACATTTTAGAGATTTGGCAGAGAGTTTGTCTTTACCTGGACTAAGATCATGAACAAAGCATGTGCAACCAAAGACGCGAAGCGGAATGTGATAGAGGTCATGTTGTGGATTCAAGATAGAGTATGGAATTTGATCTTGAAGGACCGATGAAGGCATTCGGTTGATAAGATAACAAGCTGTGAGGATGGCATCACCCCAAAAACGAGAAGGTACATTATGGTGAAGTAAAAGAGTCCGAGCGGTTTCAACTAAATGACGATTCTTCCGTTCGGCAACACCGTTTTGTTGTGGTGTATGAGCACATGATGATTGGTGAATAATTCTCTGTGATGTTAAAAAAGATTGAAACTGGGATGACATATATTCACGAGCATTATCAGTACGTAAAATTTTAATGGAAGTGTTAAATTGATTTTTAATTTCAGCATAAAATTCTTGGAATATTTGGAAAACATCTGAACGATTTTTCATTAGAAATAACCAAGTACATCGTGAGAAATCATCGATGAAAGTTACAAAATAGTAATATCCTAAGGTAGACTTCACACGACTAGGACCCCAAATATCAGAATGAACTAAAGCAAATGGTGATGCAACACTTTTATTTACTCGTTGACAGTAAGTACTACGAGTATGTTTGCCTAATTGACACGACTGACACTCAAAAGATGAAAGCTTAGAAAAACCAGGAACTAAAAGACGCATTTTATTAAGACTAGGGTGACCCAAACGTTGATGTGTAAGGTCTTGAGACGAAATTGAACATGCCACCGGTAGAGATAGATGATATAATCCTCCAGATTCACTCCCTGCTCCAATCGTCCGTCCTGTACGTCGATCCTGAACATAAACAGAATTTTTATTAAAAAATGACTGAACAATCAAGAGTATGAGTAAGCTTATGAACAGATATCAGGTTAAAAGGACAACCAGGAATGTAAAGAACAAACTCTAAAGACAGGTTTGGAAGTGGGTGTGCCTGACCGAGGCCTTGAACTTTGATTTTAGAACCATCAGCCACAGTGACAGAAGGCAAAGAATCAGAATAAGACAAGTGAGATAAAAGTGATTTATTACCAGTCATATGATCAGAGGCACCAGAGTCAAGGACCCAAGGACCAAGAGAAGATGTAGATACAAAGGCTACAGGATTACCCGACTGAGCAACAGCAACAGATGATGATGGTTGATGGGCTGCTTTGAATTGGAGAAAATCATTGTAATCAGCGGCGGAAATTGTAATGTCTTTAGTGTTGTCCGGTTGAGCAACGGCAGCGACCCGTGGTTGTCGTTGTTGTTCTCTTGCCTTTGTACGACAATCAGCTTCAATGTGACCGTAACGATTGCAATAGTTACAACGAATACCATGACGTTGTCCACCCCTTCCGCCGGTTCGTCCACCACGACCATGATAGTTGGAAGCAAGAGCAGATGATTCAGTGGGAGAAGGAGTGGAGACCGGTCCAAAGGCGTGAGGTGTAGCCAAACGCAATAGTTGTTCACTAACTGCTTCATAGTTTGGAACATTGGATCCTGATAAAATCTGGTTCCGGACAGAATCAAGCTCTGATGGTAGTCCGGCAAGTGCCACGATCATGAAATACTTACTTTGTTGTTCAGCATAAGTTGTTGGATCTTTGGTAAAGGGCATTAGGGTTGTGAAATTCGCCTTTAACGCGTCAAGCTTACTCAGATAGGCTTGCATATCCATATTCTCCAATTTCAAAGAGTTGAGTTTGGTGATGACGCTGTAAAGATTATGGACATCATTGGAGAACACTTTCTTAGCCTTTTCCCAAACCTCATAGCAAGTGGTAAAGGCTTGGTATTGTGCTTGAAGATTAGTTGCTATGGAAAACCATAACACAGTGCATAGAGAAGCATCTGTTTGTTTCCACTTATCGCGTTTGGCGGCGGTAATATTTTCTGCTTTTGTAGTTAAGTGATCTTCATGTCCTTGACCATGAAACCACATTTTGACAGCACCAGCCCATATATTATAATTGGCTGTTCCGGTGAGTTTCTCACACGGGATAAGTGGAACCTTCGTAAAAGTGGCGGAATCGGTATCTCCCATGATTTTTGGTTGCTTGGATGCAAAAAACCGAGAGCAAATCTGGAAAAAGCACAGGAAGGCGATGTCGGCGGCGAAAACGGCGACGACAGAGGCGTGTGAGGGCGCGTTGTAAGGCGGACCGCGGCGGCGATTTGTGATACCTGCCGATTGGAAGGAGACGATGCCGACAGTATGGTTACTTCGCCGGAAAAGTCGTCAGGAGCGGTGGTGCGCTCGTGTAGTGCCGTGAATGGCCGGATGTTTTGCGGAAACGAAAAAAAAAAAAATTCTCTGGAAGACAGTGGGTCAACCAGCTCTAGATACCATGTTGTGATTGTATTTCTGTGTGTCGAATATGATCACACATAATGTATATTTATATGCAAAATATGTATACACAATAGGTAATGATATAATTTACACTTATGACTAATTGAATACAAATCAATACTAATTGATTTGTAACCGATTCTCAACATTGTTATTTCAATTTTCAACATTGTCATGATGAACGAGTAGAAAAAAATGACTTTTGTAAAAGCTTGCCAAGAATTAATGGGTAACATTCAAAGTGTCAGATGGTTGATAGCATTATATGTGCCTTGAAGTTTTGCTCGTATTGATATACTTTGTATTTATTTTAACTTTCTTCTAATTTTAGAATTGATCATTTTTGTTTAAATCATAGTACATTCCATGCTCATCTCTTTTTCTCTATTCTGCCAGTACAGAACCTGCCTTTTATTGAGAATATGGAGAAGAGGATTCAAAATGCAAGCCTATTAGTAGATGCAAGCCTGGGACATTGCTTTGTTGATGGTCTTGAACACCGGGATGCAACTGCAATTTACAATTGCTTACGTGCATATGCTGCCATTGATAACACCAAGAATGCAGAAGAAACCTTCCGAGTTACTGTTGTGGCTCCATTGATACAGAAGATTATCCCACATGGGTCATCAGCTGTGGCTGCTGGATCATCTGGGGATGGGCTTGAAAATGATTATCAACAAATTAAGGAGTGCATTGATAGAGACTGTAAATTTTTATTGGATATTTCTTCAGCTGGTACCTTGTCTAACTATTTCTTACCACTTTAGGATCCATAATAGCCTTAGTCTGTCATACTGCATTGGTTTCTTGGACCATGTCAGTCCTTAATCCTTCTTGATTTATAACTTATTAAATCACCTTTCACTTTTTTTTACATGTACTGTTAGCTTGGTCAGTTATGGTCATGCCTGCCGTTATGCTGTGCCAACATATATCATGCTTACATATCAAACCATTATATTTTCATATCTAAAGTGTGGTATTTGGTGCAGAAAATTCAGGTTTACACGTCTTTGACTTCTTGGCCAATTCAATCCTTAGAGAGGTCCTCTTTGCTATTCAGAAGGGAAAACCAGGTGCATTTTCTCCTGGAAGACCAACAGAGTTCTTGAAAAATTACAATTCTAGCTTGGAGTTCTTGGCTTTTCTAGAAGGTAGTAGTCATATCTCCTTTCAGCTAATGTTACTTTTCACCTTGAGAAACAAAAAGAATGACATGGCCTTCAAGTGTCAAACAGTTTTGTTTATTTAATGCATTTTTTAACAATGTATTTTTAAAATTTATTGATACAAGTAAGATTATACATATTCACTAATGCATGTCATTTAATTTCATGCAAGGCCACTGTCCGTCCAGATCTGCTGTGGCTAAATTTCGATCCGAAACTATTTATACCGAGTTCATGAAGCAATGGAATCTTGGAGTGTATTTTTCGTTGAGGTGATTCTCTTCTTTAAGATGGTCATAACTTTATAAGAATACCTGAATTATTAGTGATATGGATCTCACTCATATCTTTAATTGCCTCAGATTTCAGGAAATAGCAGGGTCTTTAGATTCTGTACTGACAACATCCAGTCTTGTCCCCATTCCAAATTTAGATCCCGGCGAAGCAAATTATCAAGACTTAACACTAAAACAAAGTGTAACTCTGTTGGATAGTTTGAGATTTTGCTGGAGAGAAGATGTTCTTGTCCTTTCTTGTTCTGACAAGTTCCTTCGCCTATCCTTGCAGCTTCTTTCTAGGTCAGTTTAAGGTTGAATGTTAACAATTTGTGTTTCTCTTTTGCGGACAAAACATAAGCCAACTTCTCTTTGAACTTACAGATACTCAAATTGGCTGTCATCTGGATTGACTGCACGCAAGAGTCACAGTACAAGCACTAGCACTGGGCGCGAATGGGCTGCTTCAGCTGTCATAGATGACTTTATCCTTGTATGCATCATGCCTTCACTTTGTTTTTTTTTTTTTTTTTGGCTTTTCTCCACCGGTTTAGTCCGGTTCGGGGGTCAGTTCTAGCATCAAATGGTTTCAGCCCCCTCCCATCACAGTTGCGTGGGATCTTAACTAGTGTCTGTATCTTTAAGACTTGAAGAAAATCTAGGGGATCCACTACTTTAAATAAACTTTTTCTGAAGTTCTGTTTGAGGATTTGGTATACATAAAAATGGTACTATGATGAAATAACAATTAAGTTATTCATGATATCAGATGCGAAATCATAACAGATGCGAAATCATTTGTAGGTTATTCATGATATCAGATGTTTGGAGGAGCATGTTCGTGGTGATTACTTACAACATGTGGTCCAGGTTTTATCTTCATGCTCCTTCGATGTTCTTGAATCAGTAAGGCAGAGCATTTTACAGAGTGGTCAATCCTTGAAATCTTTAGAACCCTTAGTCGTCAAAGCAGTGGTGGAGTCACTGGTAGAAAAGTCAGTCGAGGTAGGTTGTATTCTACAATGTTTATTCATTAAATTGGTTGCATTATTCAAATCTCGGGATGAATATCTTTGTGATTTTCTCGATATTATTTTTATTCCTTTGCTTCCCCCGATTCCCTTTCAGTTTGTTCATTTTTTGCTTGTTCAAAAATAATCTAGGACTTGAGACAAATGAAGGGGATAACTGCAACTTACAGGATGACTAATAAACCTCTACCTGTTAGGCATTCACCATATGTTACGGGAGTATTACGTCCACTAAAGGTATGTGACATTGATTAGGTTTTGTGGTTTATATTATTTTCTCCCTGATTATTTCTTTTCGTAGTTAGCTGGATTTAAACACAATGCGATAGTGATTTATTTCTAGTACGATGTTGAGTCTGATATATTTATGGTAATTGGTTTCCTTATTACTCCCTCTGGTCCTATTTACAAGAGACACGTATAATTTTTTGTGGCCCTTTATATAAGAGACTGTTAAATTGATAAATTTCCTTGAAAACCCCTATATTATTAATAAATTTTATTTTCACAAAATATTCCCCATACAAGGAGACATTAATGCTATACACTCACCTATTTCCACACCCATTCCACTGCATGAGGCACACAAAAGGTATTCAACATTAAACCATGATGGTTTAAATCAAACTGGTATTTGGCTGCTGGTGCTTCACCGGTGTTCATAAAAGCAGTGTTCTATTCTATATCTAGTGGTCTTTTTAATCTTTAAGGAACATGGATGTCCAGTTAATGCTGTATAAAATGAAGTATGTCTCTTAAATTAAATACCCCAAATATAAAAGGTGTAGGAATAGAGAGACATTTGATATGCAGTCTTGTCTTTCTTTTGCATTTGATGGAAATTCCTGATCCACAAAATATTTTAATTTTGACAAAAATTTTAACTTGGTGGCTAAAACAATTTTTGGCATTTGAAATATTCTCAACCCAAAGAAATATGGAGCAGGAACCTAAGGGGCACTTGAAATTTTGCAACCCACTAAAATGCTTTTCGCCAAATTTTGGTGGGAAATCCTTGGCAAGGCATTAAAATTTTATTGTTGGGGTACTATCAGCTGCATCGATTTCATAAAGCTCATTTAACTGTCTCCATTTAAAAAAATTGCAATTAATTTTTTTAAAAATCATTTAATGAATAACAAGGGGTGTTTTTGGAATATAAAGTGGCAATAACAACTTTTGATGTTCTAATTGGTTGATTTATGCAGTTTTATCTTTTGTCTGTTAAAAAATGGATCAGAGGGAGTATTATGTATGTACTTGACACAACTAATTGTGTAATGCCATGCAAGACACTTTCATATTGTTAGATGGGCTACTTTTAGGAAACCTTTATTAAGTTATGAACTGCTGAATATTATTTGTTCATGTAGGTATATCACAGCTTTTGTGAGCCCAATGGCTCACATTTTGACTTTAATGCAAATTTTTATAATTAAACAACTATTGCTACGCGAGCTACCCATTATTAAGTTATGATTTATTGGAAGGCCGACAGGGTTATTACATGTTCACGTAGGTATCACTGCTTCTGTGAGCCTATGACCTCACATTTCAACCCCAAAAGAAAGTCGAATCTTTGCTTATGTGCTTAGCATTTTAGTAGGCCAGGGAAACTATGCTCATGCAAATTAAATCCAATCTGATATGGTGGGTGGCCTTTCATGTGTCCAATTTTGAATATTCTTATCCTTGTCTACGGTCTCCACATGCTATAAAAATGGAAAGATAACATCTAATTCCCTTGTTAAAATAGGAAATCAAATGATGAACCTGCCATGAAAACTGGGTTATGTAGAATTTGAGAAAAATGATTGTTTTTCAATAATTTACTGTATATTGATGACATGCAGACTTTTTTGGATGGGGAAAGAACCTCTAGATATTTGGCAAGTGAAACTAAAAAGGAAATACTCCTTTGTGCTGCAACAGAGATTACTGACCGTTATTATGAATTAGCTGCCGACCTTGTTAGTGTGGTAAGAATCCAAACTACATTGATGATATTACTATATTGATGGAATTTTTATCTCTTGGATTCTTTAATAATTAATAATGCTTATGAAATTTTGATTACGAGTAGGCAAGAAAGACAGAATCTTCACTTCAGAAAATTAGACAGAGTGCACAAAGACGAGCAGGGGCAAGTTCAGACATATCCGATAATAACGTGTCTGACACTGACAAAATGTGCATGCAGTTATTCCTTGATATTCAGGTATCCATGATACGTGCACATGCAACATGCAAGGCGTGGATGCCATAATTTCATAATGAATTTTTTAAGTTAATGCTTTCTTTTAGATGATAACCCTACTCTTGCATATTGTCACCAGGAGTATGCCCGCAACCTATCTGCCCTAGGGGTTGAAGCAGTTAATATTCCATCCTATCGTTCATTATGGCAGTGTGTGGCTCCAGCAGATAAGCAGAATACGATTAAATTATAAGAGTTTTCATCTGTGGAGTCAATGTGGCTTGTAGATTGATTGCTTTCTTGGTTGGCCAAGATTTTGTGTAACTTAACCATACAATTTATAATATACAAATTAGTTGGCTTTTACACAATAATCACACTTTACCATAGTTCTTGAAGGGGAGTTATGTTTTTGCTCGCAGCTATTTTTGTATTTTAGGCTCTCATTTATCACTGGGATAGGTTCTCTGTTGTTATCTTTGTGGCTTGTTTCTTATCATCATTCTTTTAAATTGCATTTGCAAACTTGCGGCCAACTTTTTGTTGGTGGTCTTGCAGATCCTTGTATACCCTTAATATATGTTTGGTTTTGGTATCAAACCCTAGTGTGATTTGAGAATTGGCAGAGTAATGTTTCAAGTGAAATTTGATTTAAGTGAATTTTGGTTCGAGAAAGCAAAATCCATCTCTTTTCTTTTAATTTGGTAGTTTCTAACATGTTAAAAGATTAAAAAATTAATTTTTAATGGAGAACGATACCTTTTAATTTAGTTGGATACTAGTACATTTCTCCAATCAAATGAGAATATTCAAATCTATTCTATCCCATTCAACAGGCCGAATTGACCCAATTTTAAAACACTAATTTTAATGTCATTCTTAAATTACTAACAATAAAGGTTGACCTGAAACTGTCAATTTCACCATGGATGAAACTGGTTGTTTATTAATTTTATGCAACATTTAGATTAAGTTGGATGAGATAAATGAAATGTAAAGTGTTTGATTAAGAATTTAATTTTTCACAGCGGTGTTTATTTATATTTATTTTATATTTATGTATAAATCTAAATAATTTGTTAATTTATACTTATTTATATTTATTGTATTTGTTTTATTTTCCATTCAAACTAAAATTAATAATAAGAGTATTATTTAAATATTAAAATAATATAGTATCTGACAAAGTACACAACAAATTAAAAAGAAAATAATTGTAAAAATGTTCAACCTTAAAGTTATACACATAAAATTTGTTAATGTAGAATATTTTTAAAATAGAGCGCAAATGTATGTGGGAGTATTTTAATTTCCGCTTTGTGGATATAATTGATTAAAAAAATTTAAAAGACATTTAATTAAATAAAATAAATACTATACTATATATTTTGAACAATATCTAAACTAAAATAAAAGATATTTAAAAATGAAATACAAATAAAATAAGTTTTTTTTTAAATCTAAAAAATCTAAATATATGAAAAAATTTGTTTATTTTTCATCTTTTTAAAACAGTTTATAAACTATAGATTTTAAAAAACAAAACTTGTACAAAGAGCTCTAAATAAGGGATTGTTGCATCCTTAATGGTGCTAACACATCCTAGTGAAAAATAAAAAATGTTCTTAAAATACGGAGATGTATTTTCGAGTGCACAAAAATTTTATTACATTCATTCATAAGTGAGCCACCTTCAATTTAACATAAATGAATACGGAGGTGCATATCTCCGTAAAATACGAAAATATACCGTCAGACGCGTTTTGAGTGATATTATCGCGCTAAATCTCCCC
Organism: Vicia villosa; assembly: GCF_029867415.1. Classification (NCBI taxonomy): domain Eukaryota; kingdom Viridiplantae; phylum Streptophyta; class Magnoliopsida; order Fabales; family Fabaceae; genus Vicia; species Vicia villosa. The sequence goes on along the minus strand of NC_081180.1, from coordinate 48,201,523 downwards.
CTTCGTCATTTTCGACAGAACTTCCTCTAAATTAAAAAAAAAAGTGTGCACAAAAAACCCTAAATCCACCATTTTCAACCTTTCTCAAACTTTCTATTGCACTGCGTTTAATCCAATAATTTTATCAATCACTACCCAAGTCCATTCAATCAAAGAGCTTCCACTTCTCACATTTAGTATTTTTTTCATTTCCCTCCTTTTTTGATTTTTGATGTGTGCATTACTAAATAGGTTGTTTAAGTTACATTAGATTGTAGTTACACTCATAATACGTAGTTTATCGTGGCACGAATTGACATTTAAATCATAGTACATGAGCCATTTCTGCATTTTCTCCCATTTTTGCCTTTTAGGAAAATACAGAAGTACACTTCCGTATTTTATCTAAATTTGATTTTCCTGAGTTACGGAAGTGCACTTCCGTATTATGTATGCATTGTTTGATTTTGCACGTATGTCATCTGGGTTTGATTTTGTTTTCTTTCTCTGGCTTAATTATAGGTAAAATGACTGACAACCAATATCGACTGAGGCACTATAGAGTGTTCCAACATGCATCTGTTTGCAGGGAGAGAGCTAAGCTCGCGCGGCCACTAGTTGATTCCAGTTCATTTGATGCAGGTGTCTCCAGCTTCGTCTTCCCGGAGGCAAGTGTCACCTGCTACTGCCCCAGAAGCCCTACCAGTCCATGTTGATGCGCCTGCTATCGATGCTGCCATTCCCGAGGTTTTTGGAGAAGACCCTATGACACTTCACTATTGTCTCTGTATGCAAACCATGCTGCTAGGAACGTGTAAGATGAAGAGGTAAAGTAAATTTGTAGCTTTTCTTTGAAACATATGTGTTATAATATTTACACTTTCTGGCGTTGATCTGTTTTTTTTTTTGCAGTATGATGCTTTAAAATGCATCAACTGCGGTAGGAAGATTGAGATGCTGCAGCACCCTGAGGAGCAATGGTTTCATGATGTCATGCAACTATCTAGGCTGCAACATTTATGCATGTTTGGTTATACTATTATTAACCATAGCAAGCTGTTAGCTTTTGGGGAGAGATGACACTCAGAGACGTCATCTTTTCATCTTGAGATTGGTGAAATGTCCATCACACTGGATTATGTGTCATCCCTGCTACATCTTCTGATCAGGGAAAATTATTAAACCAGTCTAAAATCACCAGACCTTATGCACTGGCCATGATGGTGCAATACATGGGGGAGCTGGTCCAATTGATGTCCAAAAGGATATGAATGACATCATAGAGTGTCATGCAAGATTTGAATTTCTAGAGAAGTTGAATATAGACCACCTGTCTGCGAAAATGGAAGCCGATGGTGATGGCGCACAAGTATTGCATCATAAAGCATGTGCATTGAAGTCATACCTCATGTATTTGGTTGACACACCAATATTTGGAGACAAAAGTGCTTATTACGTCGATGTGGTTTACTTTAGATACTTCATTGACTTCAAGCGGTGTATGCTCCTCCCGTTATCGTCCATAAATATGTTGATGTGATATTTGATGATTTCTGTAATCATCTAGTACAAAAGGAAGCATAAATGGTGCCAGCTAGGGGTGGCAAAACGGGGCAGGTCCGCCGGGTCGGCCTGTTTGACCCGCCATTTTAGACGGGCTGGACTGAGATTTTCGGCTCGGTACCTTAAGTTGGTCCGCCCCGCCTAACCCGCTTAAAAAACCGGGCCGAGGCGGGGCGGGTTTTGCCCGCAGGCTTTTTGTTAAATTTTTTTATTTAGAATTAAAACAACTTTAACTATAAAAACAACATTCTTCTCCTAGAATTATATTAATTGAATTGTATTCTAAATTATTATACATACAAATTGCATTATAATTGTAACGTTCTTTCTATAACTTGCTAATACATGTGTTGATTGGAAAAGCTTGAAATAAAAGAACAATTGTATAACATGCAAAATTATTAAGTTGTTAATACATTAGCTCACATGTTTTCTTTAGAAATAGATGTTGATTTTAAGAAAAGGAGGAATTTGATGAGTCTATAAGTGTGACAAATGTTGGATTTAACTATTAAGGAATCGGCTAATATAAAAGTTTATATGAAGTAATTAGTGAGAAAGTTAGGCGTTGATATTTTATGCACTACTATTTTATGCACCGTGATGTATTATGCGGTGTAATTGTTATCACGGTCTGTTTTATGTAAATTCTTAATTGAGTTTTTTAGTAGTTAGCTTTTAAATAGGAATAAAGTGATATATAGTATTTATTTATTTATTTTGATACGTTTTTTATTGTGGTTGAGTTTATTTCGTTATTTTTTTGTTATAATTGATCTTTATTTGTTTTATTTTTTGAACTGTTTGGACTTAAGATATGTTGAAGTTCTATTGTGCATTTTTTTTTAAAAAAAAATTTGCCGACCTTTTTGGTTATAATTATTTTTTTTTGTAAATTATGTGGTAAATCAAATTGTAAAATAAAAAAATAAATAAAAATTGGCGGGCCAGCCCGCCAACTCGTTAGTAAACGGGGTGGGCATGACTTTTGAGCTTGGACACCTAAGTAGGCCCGCCCCGCCCCACCCCGCTTTTGGACGGGCTTAAATGGGGCGGGCCGCCCGTTTTGCCACCCCTAGTGCCAGCTCACCAGCCATGGAGTAGTACAATACATTCAACTACATTCAATGATATTTTAGAGTGTCACATCCTTACATGACACCAGATACTCATGGAGATTCACCTAGACCAACTCATCAAGAGATATTAGAAGAGGAACGTGTTAGGGTAGATCATGATATTAATGTGTTACTTGCATGTCGTAATATTATGGATATTCTGTGAGCGAGTATAGAAGAGAGTTTCCAAAAAACACTCATGTGAAGGTCATATAGAGACCATTCTATTCGAGGCATGAAATGCCTTACAATATAGGAGGTAGAGAAGGAACAGTGGTAGATATACCCAATAGTTTACTTTTATTTCTATTTTGATAATATTTGTATTATGGTTTGTAATTTGTAAACAATGATGTTTAATTATGGATTATGGATTAATTCTAATAAATGACATTTTAATTGAATTACATCATTGTATGGTTTAATTGATAACACGTTTTTTATAATAGTATATTTATTAAAAATGACCTATAATATATGATTTCTTAAAAAATGTCAAATCTTACTACCTAAAGGTTATTACAAAAATATACTTATGAAAATTTTACAAAGATGCATTTTCGTACTAATTTATAGCAAAATGAGGATGGGTAACTCACTTACGAATGAATGTGGTGTATTTAGAGTGTGTACGGAAGTATACTTTCAAATTTGAAAAATACAATTTTAGATTTTAAAAGGGTGACTCTTCACCACGAAGTGTGGGAAGAGCAACGCCCTCTATATAATGGAACAACTAATTTGAAACAACTGGAGTATTTGTTACAGGCCCTTATATGTTGTTATTGTGCATGTAATATGTACCATTTCACTGATATACAAGTTTTAAGATGTTAGGGCATTACTTTTCCATCCTTAAGGGTGCTCCCCTACCACCACACATTTTTTTTAGACACTCCTCATCACAAGTTGATGAGGCACTTTATTTTTGTCAAAATTTAATCTGGAGATGCATCTTTGTTTGTGTAAAAGGTAAGTTCGGAGATACATCTTCGTACATACCATTAATTTAAAATTCAGTGAGTGGTCCGAAGATGCATCTCCAAACGTTTTTATTTCATATACTCGCGCTATACCCTTCCCTTCCCTCTTCCCCCATTTTCTAAAAAGTACTAAAAAAAGATCATTTCAGCTCTCACATCCATTCAAGGTTCTGATCTTATCAAGCTTTTACCATCGGAGCTCTTTCTCATTCATTCAACTTTCAAGTTTTTCATCCATTCAAGCTTCTCTTTCTCATCCATTTGATTTGGTAAATTTTTTAAAACTCTTTCTTTCTTTGTGTTTTGATTGATGTTTTAGAAATCATAAGTTGTTTTATCTTCATTAGATAGTAGCGGAATCGAAATATATAGCCTAAATGAACATGCATAGGTAGTCTAACAGCAATTTCAGGTTTCAAGAGGTGTGAAATATATAGCCTAAATGAACATGCATAGGTAGCCTAACAGCAATTTCAGGTTTCAAGAGGTGTGAGGCGCATCCTTAGGAGTGAAAAGAACATTTCCCAAGATGTTATACGGCCAATTATTAACAAAATGAGGTGGGAGTTCTTGGCAGCCATTTATTAGAGGAAATAAATCCAAGGTTCATGCTCATGGGGTAATTGTTTGAGGCATGCCCAAAGTGAAGCAGCGAGGGAATGTACGTGGGGTGTAGATACGAGAAATCTTAAGCATTGACTCGAGTTCTTCCCTCTGATCGTATTTATAAGAAAAACATATTTTTTTTATATTTATTAAATAATCAATGTATCTAATCTATTATTAAGGTGGAGTTGTTCATGATTATAGCTTTATATTCAGAGATGAATATTATACACAGTAATAAATGCCAACATCTTTTCCAACCTTTTTCCCCTCCATTGTTTAAGGTTTTTGCCTCTAAGATTCATCTGTACCAAAATATCGGTCACCAAATTCTCCTAACCCAGGCACGACACGGAACTGGTCATTTAGTCCTTCTTCAATCTCCGAAGTAACAACTTTAATGTGTGGAAAACGTTTACATACATACTGTATTCCCTCAGGAGCCTGAAAATCAGTATTGAAATTTATTATAATGGTATTCAGTGAGCATTAATAGGGTTTTACAAGTATTCAATTGAGTAACTCACAGAGACAAGGTTAAGGAATATTATCTGGGACTCTGGAACTCCTTTCTTAATAAGAAGCTCGATTGCTTGGCTCGCAGAGTTACCTGAACAATTCAATAATTAATAAGGTACATGATGTTAATGTTTTCCAATCTCATATAACTGTAATTATAATGTATTATTGTTACTCAGAATTAATTTGTTGCATATATAGTGAGACTGTTAAAGAACATCTTATGGTGAATGAAAAGTTGTGACTTCTGATAACTGACCTGTGCCAAGTACTGGGTCCATGAGAAGAACATGTCTCTCTGAAATGTCTTTAGGAAGCTTCTCATATATAAGCTTATAGAAAGAAAACATTGTGCTAAGTTACATTTCAAGACTTGCATTGTATCATTTCATCTTACACAGAAACTAACAAATTCAAGAAAGAATAAACAGAGTAAAAAATGGGAACTGATTACCTGGGTTTCATCACCTCCACGGTGGATGAGAATTTTTCCTATTTTTATTCCTTTACAGCATGCCCGCAAAGCATTTTCCATGCTTTCACCACTGTAAATTAAGGTAAGTTATAAATTTTCCTTTCCTTAATGAATAAAACAACTGAAGAAGTAGTTGCTTGTCAAGGAAAAGAAAAACTGAAGAAGTTGTTAGAAAATATACCTTCGAATAACAGATACTCCACACAGTTTCTTACAAAAATCAACTCCAATATAAATTGATCCTAAAATGTGGAAAACAATGATTTAGCAGTCTTTCTCTTTGTGATAAATTTAATCAATTGAATGATATATCCTCTTCCTTGGACAGACCTGTAGGTGTGATAACTTGTTTTTCTGTAAATGGCAAGTAACCAAGACCATGTTCCACTACCTGTTAAGACCAGTGATAATAATATTAGTTTGTTAGTGGAGGCTGTAAACCCTGTCATATTGTATAAAGCATGACCTACCAAACGAATTAGCCGATCTGAATAAAAAACAAAGTCATGCTTGGATATTTCTGTATCCCGAATAAGAGTGTGCATGCCTCTAGTCTGTAAGAAAGCTCAAACTTTAGAAGTATGCATGATAAATTCTCCTTGGAGCAAAATAATAAAACAGAATTTTGTAGGAGGAAATGCAGAATACGAAAATCACCTGGAAAGTAGACTGTATCACATGCAAATTTGGATATATCTTACAGAGGTTATGTTGGCCAAGCTTAGTGCGGATATGTTGAACGATCAAGTCAATTGCTACACGATTATCTCCCCCACGAGGTATGATTATGTCAGCATACTTTTTGGATGGAAGAATAAAATCATCGAAGGCAGGCTTAACAAATTTAGCATACTGAAAATTTAGTATGATATTCCATATCAGCCACAGAATTTTATCTATCGGTCGACAGTCAGGAAATAGTGTTGTACAAAGGCAAAACCAAATGCTTGTTCAGAAAAGAAAAACAGAACAAACCAGATTCTAACATGCACTCAACCTATCATGTTAGTAGTTACTAGTGTCATTCTCGAAAAAAAGCAACGCATAGTTGTCCAGAGAAATATAGGAATAGGATCGCAATACAGGCAAGAAAAATATTATATTTTTTATGCTAAAATAACATGTCTTTTTTTCATTTAAAAAAAGAGGAAAAACCATTTGATGATTTAGTGCACTATTGTATATTTAAGACATGAAACATCATAATGCAAGAGTTTCAGGATTAGTTGTTCACTTATTTGCATATTATATGGCAATGCAATTTTGGCTCAAAGCCTATCTTCCTTTACAATTAGTGGGACTTGTTGTATCTAACATTAGTTTGTCTCTGCTACTTCTTTGTTATCTTGCTAACAAAAAACATATTTTATCAATTGTAAGATATAAATAAAAATAAATTGTTACTTTTTACAAATAATACTCTGAGTCCTGAATTACTGACATATGATGAAGTTATAATTTACAAAAGATTAAAAGTCTTGCCTGTTCCAGTACAGAGTGCACATCTCTACCCCTCTCAACTGTATCTCGTCTTATTCTCCGGGAAAGCCTTACATCAGGATCTACATAAATTGCAGTGCAACATCAGTATAACTACAAGCATAAGAAAATATAAAATCCAATGCCAAGGTGACAAATTTTATAGAGAGATCATTATCATAGAAAATTTTCGCCATATATCATTTAAAAAACTTTGGATGAATAGAACTTATTCTCCTTATTTTACTAGATTGCATGGTTGCCACTTATTCTCTATATATTTGGTACCCTTGCAATAGGGACGGAGGTTTGAAAATTAAATTGCTGGTTTGTACTTAGAAACTTACATTCCCTCCCATTCCTATGTACATTAAAACAGATACACGGGATAGAATAGAACTTATAAAGAACAGAGAGAGATGCATGATGTTAAAGAAACTAGAAGGCAACAATTTACATTTCCTCAAATAACAAGAAGCATGCCTAGAGTACATTTTGGTTAGTGAATATAAAGTTTAAAAGTGGGACCTTTAAACATATAGCCCAAGTTTTTAACTAGGTTTTATCCATTATAGACATCGTAGTACTACTTTAAACCAATTTAGCCTGTTATAGATTGTTCAACAGATTGAAATGATAAACAAAATGGAAATTCAATAAACCTGCATCAACAAATATCTTCATATTCATCAAGTCGCGGACACGTTGTTCGTGAAAAACCAATATACCCTCCAAAATAACTACTTCAGATGCATTGACCTGCCAAAGGTGAGTTGTTGTATTAGTAATCAATAAGCACTTGCCTACATCTTAATCTTACATGGATATTACACTTCCAATCATAACTGTCTGAAAACAGTTAGAAAGTTACTTTCAATAATAATCATAGTGAAGAAAGAGCATTTAGTTTTAAGGCGGAAAAATCAATAGATAAGAGAAATGAATTATGCTCTTTCTTCTTCTAAATAGACAGACACAAATCATGAATGCATAGATAGACACAGGGACAAATATACACTCTCTCTATCTCTTTTTTTTCTTTTTCTGAAAACACAATATCCGGCCCTAGAACCAACTAATCAGGGAGACTGATCACGCCATCTACTTGCAGGGGTTCTATTTAAAGTCAGAGTTTTGCTCTCTATGGATTGATCCAACACAAGAATTGTTAGCATCTAGCGTTTGAACTTGAGACCTGAGAGAAGCACATTCTCATGTCACAAGCCTTCATCAACCTGCCAATCCCTGAGGGCTTACTCTCTATATTCCTTATCATAAGACCTCCTATAAATTTTGCCAAAATTAAGAAAAGTGGCTGTAACAATAAGTTTGTAAATAATGTGTTTAATTTTAAATAATTACATATACAATTAATGACATAATAGAAGGGAAAAAACAAATTTGTGTTTCACAACTATAAGTTACTAATGCATATGAAAGTTTGAAGAGAGTTTTAAAATAAAGAACAACCAAAATAGAAAATAAGTTTTATAATTAAGAATAGATGGAGTGGTCGTTAATAATTGAAGGGTATGAAAATAATATCAACTAATGGCTATTGTGACCCATATTATCTTAGATTTAAACATATCAACAAATCTGAGAACAACTGACACTAACACAGCACCTAATTTAAATTAATGAGAAATGTACCTACCTGTTGGAATCTATCAGAAGCTCTCTGGTGAAGCTTAAAATCATAAACAGGAACCTGAACAGACTGCCCAGATTTAAGTTTGATGAGTGTTTCTACAAGTTGCTCGGTATCGAATGCATCTAACAAAAGCCACAAAATTTATACCAGATCACATTACTGTAAATTATTCTGCATAGTAATGTTAATTAACCTTGGTTCATATTACATACCAGGATGATCAAAATTATACTCATGATCGCGTTTCAACTCATCTTTAGTTAAACCACGATAAAAAGAATCCTACAACAACAACAGATAAACTAGAGATCAACATGAATTGATTTGTATCAGATTTATGATGATCCCCTTGAAAACTTTACCTGATTAACTAGAACAACTCTATGATCTTGCAGTTGTTGAATAATCATGTCACACACAGTGGTTTTACCCGATGCAGTACCTCCGGACACTCCTGAATCACCGGAAAACACAAATCAAATCGAATAAAAGCAGAAAATGAAAAATGAGTGTAACGAATGGGGTGATAATGTGATACCGATGAGGAAGACGCTGTGAGAAGAAGATGAAGAAATGGATGAAGGACGCCAGCCGGAGAAGTGCGCGCCGGAGGGAGAGTCCATTACGAAGGCGAATGCGGTAATCAGTGAAGTTACTGCGATTCTAACTTCTACGAAGAACGCTCTTATATATACGTATGCTTTTGGGGCTTTACTGTTTTTATATTTCTTTTCTTATTTTATAATAAAAATAGAAATGAATTACTGTGCATGTCGGTATAGGAGCCATTCTTGCATGGACACGGACCTAAATCCATATATTTAGAAACAACCAATAAGAAGAGAGAGAATTTAAATTTATTTAAAATTTAATTTCGTTTTTAATTGCCAACATGAAAGGTGGTTGTGATAATGGAGGAGAGAGATAATTTTAGTTTTATTATTTAATTAATAAAAATATGTGATTGGTTGTGTGTAAATCCAGGTGGTGTAGCTGTGTCCATCTAAGTATTTTCCGTCGGTATAGAGAGATTATTTTAAATAAACATGCAAAGAAAAAAGGAAATGAATGATGAAACTAAATTATCTATTTTTTTAATTTTTAAATTAAAAAGTTGCACATTTTTCACTCCTACAGTATTTTCCTTGCAAACAATTATAGTTTTAGATTTTTTTATTAAAATTTATTTTATTGTTGAACAACTGTCATCCAATAAAGATATATTATTAACAATATCATATATATAATTTGAAATTTTCAGTTTAATTGACGCGATAATTGGTGATTTCCGGTAAACAACCGCTAGTCTTTCAAACTATAATAAATATGATTTGGTTACTCGCAGGATCGACTAGATTGATCCTAGGACATAGTCAAAAAGGTTGTTATTCATGATGTTCGAATTATGTCTATGATTGGTGTGTCTCGAAATAAGAAATACTTAATCAAGGAAATAAAGATTAGCAATCACCTTGTTATACACGTAAATATAACATCAGCGAACGGTAAGTTAAAAATAAAACATAAGATAAAACTGTAAAAGTGCAAGAATCTTAAAGTGCAGAGAAGTTAAATGCTTCGAAAATTAAATGACATGAAAGTAACAAGTGCAGGAATATAAATGACATAAAGTAAATGAAATGCAGCAATATCGAAAGATACTTGAATAAAGAGAAAAATACACATGTATTTAAAATGGTGTTGGTATCATACGTACATTTCTCAACGAACTCTTTCTCTTAACACTTGATACTTGAGTAATATGTGAGTGATTTGTACAAAATGAACACACGGAATCCTAACATTAAGACCCTTATTTATATAGTTTCGACCCTAACGGTCCTACACTAATCTAATGCCACGTTGCCCACAAAAAATCCAAGGATGTCATATGTCTTCGTGCGGTTACATAAACTACTTCGAAATTCAAATCATCCCGCCTGAATCTCCCTTCGACGCGTGGCAACATAATTAGAATCGAGAATGCCACGAAAACACACTAAGCTTCAGTACTTCGCATATTTCGCAAAAACGTCTAAGTCCCAAAGACCATTCTTTTCGAATTTAGCTTCGGCGCTCACTATCTTTGTTCCAACTTAAACATCATTCTCGAAGCATGGCCATCAGTAGCCATTTTTATCTTCAAAGATGATCATCAGTAACCATCTTCCTTTGAATTCCAAATCTTCGAAGGACATTCTTCTCAAACGAAATCTTCAGCTAACAAATTGCCTCCAATAAATGCCTGTTTCGAAAAACAAGAGAAATAGGTGTTTCTTGTTATAACAAGATTTCGTTTTAGAGTCCCGAGACTATTGACTGACGTCATAATCATTTATGACTCTGTTTCCAAAACGTCTTGTCATTTTCAAAGATGTCTACTCATAACTTACATTCCCACGTTCTGGTCTTACTTCATGATCATTACTCCTATATAATAGGAATAAAGCTAACAACTATTCGACCGTCGTTGGATTAAATCAACGCCTGCCGCATGTCTCTTGGCTTTTACCCAAAAGATTTGAAAGAGTTTCCGTTAAACCTTTAAATACCTGAACTCTTACCTTCATATAACTTTCACCTCTATTTCCTCATTCTTTCCACAAAAAAGAACGTTTCTGGTTATATTCAAACCCATTTCCAAAATCAAACTTACTCATGGCGTCTTCCTCAAACGTTCTTCAACCAGCTTTGAAACTTCAGAAATCTACACAGATGGGGGATCAAGAGTACATACCAAACCCAAACACTGCAGAAGTGCGCGCCATTTATGCTTCTCAGGTAATCATTCCCTTTGAACTCTCTGGAAAAACTCATGCCTTCATGGGACCTTTACCAGGAGAAAGTTATTCTGCTTTGAATAAATTCTTTCCTGCTTATTATAAAACTAGGCCTTTAGTTAGTAAGAACAAGATAGATGAAGATGGCCGTCCAATCTTAGCAGATCCTAATGGTGCAGAAGATACTTCGACTGTAACCCCTTCAACCCTAGAGAAAATTAGGTTAAACTATGTAACCAACTTTGTGAAAGTTTTTAGGTCAATTCCCCTAGCCAAAGACCCTGAATTGTACTATGCCTGGTTAGCAAGAGTAGAGAAACACAAGGCTTCTTTCTGGAAACAACTGGGCATTTATGACTTAATCCAATTATCCAAAACTGGTTTAGAATACAACCAAACCATGTTAGTAGCATCAGTTCATTTCTGGGATGCTTCCCATAACACTTTCCATCTTCCATGTGGAATGGTCACCCCCACTCTTTTCGACATAGCTGCTATCACGGGGCTTCGACCAACCGGAGAAACCTTTGACCCTAATGTCATGGATACTGATACTATTAACTTTAACGAAGCAACAGTTACTTACACTGCGTTCATTCAACAATATCATAACGAAAACAATGAGGTAGTCTCGGACGAAGAGCATATTGCTTTCTTAGCCTTGTGGCTCTCGAGATGCGTTTTATGTTCTAGGTCCATACAAGTAGCAAAGAGGTATCTTTGTATGGCCAATCAACTACATGCTGGAACACAACTAAACCTAAGCCAGTTAATTCCAGGGTTTCTCTATGAGAATCTAGGTGAAGCAACAGACCTTGTTAAGAATTACAAAACAGGATCCCTGCTTTTCGCTGGTCCCTTCTGGCTGCTGCAACTGTGGCTCAATGCTACTTTCGAGGCTCAACTCCCATTTCGAGGTGTTGTGAACGAAGAAGATCCGAACATTAAAAATCGAGCTGTAGAAGGAACCAGGTTGGCTTTGCTAACCCCAAAAGAGGAAACTGGGAAGCTTCGCGAACCTTTTTTAGCATATGTCATGATGTTTGCTCAGTGTTATCAATTCAGCCCTTCGATGGCCCCATTCGTGAACAGGACAGTGGGTCCTGAATGGTTCACTCAAAAGTTTCCAGCAATATCTCAGGATCAAGAGGCTGAATCCATGATTATTTGGGAAGCTTTCCTTACCCCAAGGTTATTCTATCACCGTCTTCGCCCCTCCAAAGGCCAATGTGTTCTCCTCTGCTACCAACCAAATCTGGTATCGAGGCAATTTGGATTGGTTCAAGTAAAACCCAAATGTCTGTATCAGAAAAGGAACCATATGTGTTTACATACTTTGTATCTAGCTGAAGATGAGTGTGAATAAAAAATCGCCAGATACACTGGTGTTACCAATCTCTCTCCTGTTCCTTTCGAACCTACCTTTTATTCTACTCCAGATTTCCAACAATGGTGGACAGATTACTACACCATGCAAATATTCGATGTTGAGAGCCTTACTCGAGAACTAACTGAAGCTTTTGCTGATGTGCAGGAAAACTTTCACAAAGGTACTTCGACTCATATTAAAGAAATACAAGCCTTTCAAAAATTCTTTGAAACTATTTACAGGCCTGATGATCTTAGTCGGACAGTTCGTGAAGCTGCATTCATTTTACGTGAAAAGTTCTCTGCTAAACTGGATAAGTTGAAACTGCCTCCGTCTGTTCGACCAGAACTGTGTTTTGAAGTGGCTTTCAAACTTAATCCTCCAAAATTCCCTCCACTGCCAAGCGCTGATTTTGGTGTGGCTTTGATCCCTCCTTTCCCAGACTGGTTCGTGTGTGGGAATGCCTTTAAAATTCTTCAAGAACAAACTAAAAAACACGCTGAACGGGTGGTCCCGACTAAGCATACCTTGGATACTTTCAAAGGACATCTCCATATAGATCTTGAACATGTCCGTGTCTTGACTCCAATACCTGAAGGTTTGGGTTTAGACATTCTTTCGAATAGCTTTTCCTTTTCTACTGAAACACTGATTCCAATTTTACTTGCAGCCGTTACTCGAAAGAGAAAGATCAAAGAAATCCCTGCGCAGAAAGCTTCTGAAGTTTCTAAGAGCAACAAGCCAAGTGGGAGTGACTGTATCACCACTGACAAGAAACCCACGGTACATACATACTTTATATTCCATTTGTATATCCTGTGAATCGTACTTACTTTACTCAATTTACATTTTCAGAGCTCGAAGCCTCTGACACACTCGAAGCGTAAAGCTTCTCAAGCAGTCGTTCCAGACGATTACGACAAATCTCCTCCTCGTACTAGACAAGCCCACAAGAAAAGACAAAAGGCTATCACTCCTTCAGGAAAAAAAAGGGGTCTGGATCTTCGAAAACTGCGTCACTGAGTGACAAGGTACCTTCAGAAGAATCACCTTTAAAAGGTGGTAGTAACGTTCTTGTTGTAGAGAGCCACAACTCAAGTCCAGATAACATTCCAACCAAGGTATTTGGATTTCCCAACATAATCATCTCTATAAATTTTACCTTAAAACAATTAAGTTAACGTTTTACCTTATGACTGTAGGATGATGTTGGCACAACCACTTCTGATCTCAAAGCCTTCACTCTCACTATTGACCTTGATAATCTCCAAGGTAAGTGCATGTTCTTTTTTATGGCAAAGAGATTTCTTGCAACCTTCCCACCATAATATGTTCTAATTACTCCCTGCAGACAAATCTCACGTGCTTTCGCCAGTTGTCGAAGACGCTCAGCCTCTTGCGACTATCATTCCTACTACAGCAGTCGAAGAAAGCCATTCAACTGATGATTCTCCACCTACCCACAAAAGTGAAAATATGGGAGCAGATCGACAATGTTCAGGTAGTAACAATGCAGCTGGTCACCCAACTGGTAGTGAGGATACTGTATCTGAACAAGATGCTACGGAGGAAACCTCCAAGTTAGCCACAGTTGGTCCTCACGAAACTTCACCCTTTGGGACCATAGTTTCCCCTGAAACTACTTCGACGCCTGCCCCAGCCAAGCCTACCCCTTCAGAATTGGAGCAACTTAAGCAAACTGATCCTCTCAGCTTCCTCAAGGCTATGATGAATATTGATAATATTTCGCCCTCTGGGCTCGAAACTTCCCCAGCTGTTCAGACAGAATCTGGTGACAAAGAGGATACTTCTGGTCTTCTTCATCAGATAAAGGAAAAGTTCTTCGAAACCAACCTTGTCGAAATTCTTAGTAAGGATCCTACCAAAGGTCATAGCTTGAATCAACTTTTGAAAAAGGTGGATCTACTTCTGGTTTCAAAAGAAGTCTCAGAGGTGATTGTTTTGCTGGGTTCTCTGATCGAACAGCTTCAGTCAAATATTCTTCGACGTCGAAATGTTGATGAACAACTTAATACAAAGGTGGCTTCTCATAGTTCATCTTGGAAAGCTGCTACTGATGCGACGAAGAAGGGTGATGCTCTCAAGCTTAAACGCTCAGAGAAACAAAAAGAGTATGACGAATGTGAGCAGAATATCAAATCCTGGAAGCAGGAAATTATTACGCTTGAAGAGAAGATAAAAGAGGCTGAATCTCGTAAGGTAACAATTCAACAGATCAGTGAGCAAGAATTGACTGAAGTTGCACATTTAGGAATCTAGCATTTCGAAGCTGCGCAGAAACTAGTACTCGAAATTGAAGAATTGAAGAAACAACGGGCTTTGATTGAACTTCGCATGTCTTCATGGGAGGTTCAGTATTCGAAGATAAAAGACAATCTTCCTAGGGACTTTAATTAGTCATTTCGAACTTTGTACTCCCTTTTGTAATGCGCATTGATTTTGTCTTGTAATCGAATTCCACCAGGAACATATATATATGTGCAACTTTTGTCTATCAATTTACCCACTTATTTCATTTTTCAATGGTCATGAGTAGCATTCTAGTAATTCTTCAAAGCTTGCCAAAATATATTTTTATTGCCACAGTAATCTTAATAAATGTAAACACGTGACCTGACTATCCTTCGCAACCCTTTTAGCCTAGACTTGACGTTTCTACTCCCTTAGCTGTAATCATCATTAAGTGATGACGTCACTTTCTTCAAAACGTCTCTTTGAGACGTGCGTGCACCAGTTATTCATGATTACATCTCAACTTCCAAGCGTGGGAAACGGCGGAAGCCATAACTCGTCTTTGGAATACCAAACGCAGTCTAATCAATCATTAAAATTGAACCGTTCCTTTATTGCCCCAGGTCTATATAAAGGATTAACATTATACTTCTTTCTTCACGCTTGCTTCAAACTTTTGTTCAAAACTTTGTTTCTCTTCTTGCATTCTCTCAAACACAGAGTCAAAAAGAGAAGAAAAAACCCTTTTCAAACTCTTCTTCTCCCCATGGCACTACCCCTCACTTACAATAACATTAGGGCTTGCATAAGAAAGGAGTTCAAACTCTCCGAAGAAGAACTTGAGGCAAACTTCATAAGCATCAGTGCCCTTTTTGCTAACCAAGAACTTGATTTCTACTATGAAATCCTAGAGGGACCTGTTTATCCCAACATGTTAGCAGACTTCTGGATGTTTGCATCTCTACGCATAGATCCGGAAGGCAGAACCACTATAGTCTCTGAGGTTCGACATGCCCATATTAGAATCACTCCCTCCACCATCTCTAACCTGATGAGATGTAATAATTCTGGCGAGACCTTTGATGACAATAGCTTCAACATGACTACTCACCTTCTGTTGAGGACTCTTATGGATAACGATCCTTTCAGTGCCAAGGTCATCAGGGTTTGGCATCAACTCCTTGTGGGAAACTTTCATCCACGAAACCATGATCAAAACAGCATCATGGTGGAAGATTTGGAATTTATCCTCTGTGCCCTCCGTGGGAAGAAAATCAACTTCCTTTTAATGATTTTCAAAGGGCTTGTCGAAGCAGTTTCTATGGCTGCTGCTCGTCAAGGGGTCGTAACGTGTCTTCCATATGGAAGGCTCTTATCTTACATTTTCTTAAAAAAGGGGATAGTAAGGAGGATGCGTAACTCTGGATCCATGGATATGTTCGAGGCGGAAAGCCTGCCCATGTTGCCCCTAGAAGGCTTAGACCAAAGGATCAACTAGGAGGTGGTTTGGTTTAGGTTTTTATTTTGTTTTAGTTTTGTAACCTTCAATGTTTTGGAAACCACACTTTCTGTAATGAATGTACTCTTTTAATATTAATGGAAGATGTTTTGAAGTTTCTTTGTCTTCTTTTATTTGCCATACATGTTTGTTTGAACACAAAGCCATTTTGGTGTTAGTTCAACCATTTTGGCTTACGTAGTATACCTCAATATCTACGTTTTTGCAATCTTTACTTCGTGCATGCTTGGTTTGTATCTCTTCAGATACTTCCGGTTTACTCTTAGGATCCTGCGATCTTCTGCTAACTCTTCTATCTCGTAGGCGTTATTCGAGAATACTTTCAAGATTCGAAAGGGTCCCTCCCAGTGTGGAGACCATTTACCAAGTGTTTGATTCTTTCGATCTATAGGTAAAATAAATTTCCAAACTAAGTCATTATTGATAAAAGTTTTACCTTTCACCTTTTTGTTGTATGCTCTGGACACTCTTTCTTTTTGTCTTTTTATCATCTCCAATGCTCGAAGTTTGTCTTCGTCCAAGTCTACTAGTTCATTCATCATCAACTCCCAATACATGTTAGGAGGGATTTCTGCCTGTCTTTGTATCCGAACTGACTGCAAATATATCTCAACTGGGAGTACTGCGTCATGTCCAAATGTCAATTGGAAAGGCGTAGTGTTTGTAGCTTCTTTCGGAGATGTTCGACAAGCCCAAAGCGCTTGGTCCAAGGTTTTGTGCCAACTCTTAGGCTTTTTTCCTACATGTTTCTTTATGAGACCGATTATTATCTTATTCGCTGCTTCGACTTGTCCATTTGCCTGAGCATAGTAAGGTGTAGAAGTAAATAACTTGAAACCCATTTCTCTGGCGAAATCTTGCATCTTTCGCCCAGTGAACACTGATCCTTGATCTGTGGTTATACTTTCTGGGATTCCAAATCTGTATATGATGTGTTTCTGAATAAACTCAATCACAGCCTCTTGGTCCACGCTCGCCAGTGGGATATCGCTTCAACCCATTTTGTGAAGTAGTCTATTCCTACTAATATGTATCTTTGACCCTTAGAGGATTTAGGGTGAATTTCTCCAATCAGATCTAGTGCCCAACCTCTGAAAGGCCATGGTTTTATTATTGAACTTAACTCATTCGCTGGAGCATGTTGAATACCTGCATGCTCTTGGCATTCTTGACACCCTTTTGCAAATTCTATGCAGTCTTTTAACATAGACGGCCAATACATTCCATATCGAAACAGAAGCTATTTCATTTTGTGCCCCGCTTGATGTGCACCACATGCTCCACTGTGTACATTTGAGAGAGTCAAATATGCTTCTGCTTCACCCAAACATTTTAACAAGACTCCTTCAGGAGTTTTCTTGAACAATTCGTTCCCCATCAGGAAATATGATAAAGCTCTATACTTCACCTTTCTATCCGTGTCTATCGAAGGATTTTTTAGATAGTTCACAATTGGACTCCTCCAATCTGTGTTTGCTAAAGAATCTATATTTAATACCTCAAACTCTTCTTTGCTGGCAAAACCTAATTGTGAATTCTCCAGGTCACTTGGGGAAAGCTTGGTAGCCATTGCTTTTCCTCTTACTTCGATCAGTTCCTCTAATTTCTCTTTCGATACCTTGTATCCTGAGGCTAACTGTGCCAGATCGTTTGCTTCTTGATTCTTGGTCCTCGAAACGTGATTTAACTCCACATATTCAAATTTTTTAAGCAGCCTATTTGCTATGACAAAGTACATGATCAAGTTTTCTTTGATGCATTTGTACTCCTTTGTTAGTTGCTTAATCACTAGTTCGGAGTCTCCTTTAATTTCGACTCTGGTTGCCCCCAATTCTAACAAAGCTTCAAGTCCAGCAATCAGTGCTTCATATTCAGCTTCGTTGTTGGAGCATAAGGGACCTTCAATCTTGTACTTGAGCTTTGTTGGAATTCCATCAGGAGAGATTATCAACATTCCAACACCAGTTCCCTTTCTATGAGTCGAACCATCGAAGTATAGCTTCCAAGGCTTCAAGTCTACATATTGTTGAGGGTTCTCAACCACTGCATGGTCAACAATGAAATCTGATACAATCTGACCTTTCATTGCCTTAAGAGGTTGAAATATCAGTGAGTATTCAGTAAGGGCTAAAGCCCATTTGCCAATTCGACTATGCAATATTGGCTTTGATAGCATATGTTTGATAACATCACAATGAGATGAAACATAAACATCAACTGACTTTATATAATACTTAAGTTTGATACAAGAGAAATATAAACAAAGGCATAGTTTTTCTATTGCGCTATACCTAGTCTCTGCATCATTGAGTACTCTACTTAAATAATAAATGGCTCTTTCGATGCCATTTTCATCTTCTTGTGCTAACATATTGCCTATTGTATTATCTGAAGCCGAAATATACAGGCGCATGTGCTTCTTCCCATTTGGGGGAGACAGAATTGGTAGATGGATCAAGTATTGCTTGATTTTATCAAAAGCTTCTTTATGTTCAACACGTCATTCGAACTTTCCTTGCTTGAGTCGAAGTAGAGGGGAGAAAGCTTGCGTGCGTCTATTCAAATTAGAGATAAACCTTCTTAAGAAGTTTATCTTCCCCAGCAAGGACTGCAATTCTTTCTTCGTGGATGGAGACTTAGTTTCCATGATAGCCTTCGTTTTATTCTGGTTAATCTCTATTCCTTTCTTATGGACTACGAAGCCCAGGAAATCTCCAGCCTGCACAAAGAAAGCACATTTAAGGGGATTCATCTTTAAGCCATGTTTTCTCATTCTTTCGAATGATTGGCTTAGATGATCGAGATGATCGTAATCTGAGACAGATTTCACAACGATGTCATATATGTATACTTGCATGAATGTTTCTATAAAATCATGAAATATAGAGTTCATTGCTCTCTGATAGGTTTCCCCAGCATTCTTTAAACCGAAAGGCATTACAACCCACTCATAGGTGCCTATTGCCCCTGGGCAACGAAAAGCTGTTTTAGATACATCTTCTTCTGCAATGAAGATCTGATTATACCCAGAGTATCCATCCAACATACTTAGGTATTCGAAGCCTGCGGCTGAATCTACTAACATTTCTGCCACAGGCATGGGATATTCATCCTTAGGAGTTGCTGCATTCAGATCACGAAAATCTATGCATACTCTTAATGAACCATTCTTTTTAATAACTGGTACAATATTAGCAATCCATTCGACATACCTCGTGGTTCTGATGAACTTGCATCATAGAAGTCTTTTGACCTCTGCTTTGATCTTTGAATGAATTTTTGGTGCGAACCTTCTAGGAGTTTGCTTTATGGGATTTTTTCCTTCCTTTATGGGTAGCTTTAATTCGACCAAATCTCGCCCCAAACCTGGCATCTCGTCATAATCCCATGCGAAGCAATCTTTATTTTGCTTTAGCAACGTGATGACTTTTGACTTCAGCGTTGGCGCCAGTTTCGCACTGATGTATTTTACCCTCTTCTGATCTCCATCTCCGGGATTTACTTCTTCGAGTGGATCTTGGGCTAACATTTTGATACTTGCCCCCATTGGGTCTTTCTCGAAACCCAAGGGCTCTTCGTCGTAGATTGCATCCAATCTTTGACTTATCTCTTCTCCTGAGATCTCTTCGACTCGAACTGGATCTTCAGGTAGTTGAGGGATCATATGTATCCCCGAATCTGGCGTTTCCTCCTTTCTTAGACCTGCATTAACCAACATGTTTCATAGATCGGCTTCGAGAGCCGTCTTTCTTTTATTCTCGGCTATATAAGCCGAAATCTTTTCAAAAAAAAGATGCTTCAGGCATGATCACCATCGTCATCCCAGCCTGTTGGCCGTACTGTTGGTAAATGTTCCATTGGTGGAGAATCGTCTGGACCGTCCATTATCTCTCTATTCCATTGGAATCCGTTAGGATGCAAAGACAAATAATATAAATCATTTCTGTTTGGAGTGTATATATCTTCAGCAGCGTGGCATGGTCCAATGTTTGCCAAATTCCTGTCAAAACTAGTCTTATTGACCTGATTGACTTCAGCCATGTAATAACTCTGATCTCCTTCGATATTTTCTACTATGCCATCTTCTCTCCAAATGGTTAACCTTTGATGCATTGTCGAAGGCACAACAACAACTCCATGGATCCATTCCCTTCCGAGCAAGAGGTTATAATTAGCCTTTGCTGGTATGACCATAAACATAGTTGGCCTCGTGACTGAACCCACCGTTAGATTTACTTGGACAACTCCCAAGGTTTGCCCTATTTTGCCTTCGTAGTTAGACAAAACCATGTTATGTGGCCTTATATCAGTATTAAACATACCAATTCTTTTCAGCATGTATTAGGGCATTAGGTTCACCGCTGCCCCTCCATCTACCAGGACCTTATTAATGCTAACATTTCAATCTTAGCCCTTATGTAGAGTGGTTTCAAATGATTCCTCATACCTTCATCAGGCCTTTCGAAGAAAGCGTTTTGCTCTTCGACTGCTCCATTGTTCAGCACATAGTAACACACAGGTCTGTGTCTCGCCATTTCCTCCTCATAAGCTTCTTCATGAGGGAGTACTGACACAACGTTGCAATTGAGATTTATATATGATACTCCATCAGAGTCAAAATCATTTGTCATTCTATCATCTTCTTTCCAAGGGTTGGAATGCATCTTTCCTTCTTCTTTCTCATTTTCAGAATCGAACAATTTACGCTCCACTGGAGGTTTGCTTGTCCTTGCCCCCTGCATTGGGATTTGATTGCTACTTGATTCTCCAGCCTCCCTTGGTTTGTATTCCCTTTGGGCTTTCTCCATTGGGATCTAGACATAGGGTTTTTACCTCTGTAGTTTTCCAACCTGTACGTCTCTCGATTGGAAGTTTGGAATTGCTTCCTATATGTCATTGCAGTTCTTCCTCCTTGGTCCCAACTTTGCCATTTGCTGGTTCTGGCACCAGCTTGCATCCATCTATCCCTGGGTATGTCTGCAGGAACTTTGAATGTGACCCTTCGAGCTCTAGGGTGTGGGCTGTCAGGCCTTGTCGATGGGGTCCGGTTGTCGAACCCAAACAAGTTAGGACGAAGTCCCTGAGTCTCCCGACCCATATAAAGATACACCCTTTCGAATGATCCTGCTAGCAATTTGTCATAGACTGCACCACATCTAGGGCACAGTGCAACTTCAGAATTGTCGTTGTGACACCTGACCAAGAAACCAACCAAGCTTTCTTCAGACCTTGGGTACACTTTCAACAGCAAGTTTCCTCCTCTCCAAGGTTGCTCTAATCTTTCTCGCAAGGCCCTCTCGAAATTGGCTTGAACCCTCCGATTTGTCATAACTGAACATCTTGGGCACATCAACCTTTTTCCACCATTCTTTACATGGCAATCCCAGAGATAATCTTTCAGACTGTTTCCTTTTGGCGGAATCTCAATGTTTCCTTTCTCCCTTATCAACCATTTTTCTAGTTCTTCGATTTCAGATAAAGGACGTCTAACATTGACCATGTTAACAACTGCCGGAGGAACCTCAGAAATTTGTATCTGCTGAAGCTTCATTGTGAGGTCTTCAGTGGCCTCACTTGTTTTTCCTTTCAGATCTTCAGTCATTTCAGCATCGAATGATCCTTCAACATCAGCATTGAGGGTCGGATTGGCATTTAGGCTTTCAGTAGCCTGCTTTCCACTTAAAATTATTTCTGATTCAGGAGCATCAATTTCAGATACTTCCACCATGTTGACATCAAGTGGTTCACACAAGTTAGTGTCAGCCACGTTCAAAGGGTCTGCGTCAACCTTCATGGGGTTCTTGCTTTTGTCAGCGAATTTCAGACGTCCATCCTTGATAGCATTCTGAATTAGATCCCTGAAAAGAAAACATTGTGAGGTTTTATGGCCTAAAAACCATGATATTTACAAAAACCTCTCTTCTTCCGTTGGTCAAACGGAGGAATTTTAGAATTAGGAGGCACTACCATTTGGCCATCTTTCACTAGCAAATCAAATATTTCGTCACACTTAGTGACATCAAATGTGTACGTTTTCTTAGGAAATCTATCGCTTTTATCATTATCTATTGGATTTCTTCCATTAGAAGGGGTGAGTAATTTGCAAGCATATGGTGGCGCTTCCTTTAACTCAGCAAGATCTATTTCGACCTCTTCCATGTCGTATGAGTCTTTGAAAGGTTCGCCATCAACTCCGTCCGCTTCGACGTATGCTACTCTCTCCTTCTTATAACTTTTATTTGCTCTAGCCTTTTCTGCTTTTAACCGTTCGACTTGTCGAACCCTGTCTGCCAATTGGGCCATATCTCTCAGGTATTGAGTATCCAGTTTCTTTCGAATTGAATAATCTAGGCCACCTGCAGCCATCTCCACTAATTCATGCTCTAAGACAGTCGTGAAGCATCTTGATTTTAGTAAACGGAACCTGTTCAGGTAATCATCAATAGACTCTGTAAATTTCCTCTTGACGCTAGCCAATTCTTTCAGACTTATCTTGGTTTGACCCATGTAAAATTGTTCATGGAATAATCTCTCTAAGTGTGCCCATGCATCTATGGAATTTGGGGGCAGCGTAGTGAACCAAACAAAAGCATTTTTCGTTAGCGAACTGGGGAAGTACTTAATTCTTAGATCTTCGTTCCCTGTTAGATCCCCTGCTTCCGTCAGATATCTGGCTATGTGCTCCACGGTAGACTCATTGGTGTCCCCTGAGAACTTAATAAATTTTGGCACTTTGGTGCCCCTTGGCAATTCTGTTTGCATAATATAATCCGTTATGGGGGATGTATAATTTGGACGTAGAAGTCCAGTACTGAGGCCATTATTGGCCATAACTCTCTCTATCATGGCAGTTAGGTTATTCTCTGTAGCCAGGTTTTCTCTCCTGACTCTCTGAACTGCTTCGTCTGGATGTTCGTTTCTACATACTACCCTTAATTTGGGTCTCTCTTCCTCAAACTCTTGCTGAACGGGAACTGTTCTTTGATTCAAAGCCTCTAAATCTATTACCCGATTCCTTTGACCGTTGTTGTTCTTTGTGGAGGAATCATGCCAGCAGTGGTGGTACCAGGCGGAGGAATCACGCCAGTAGTGGTTGTACTAGGCGGAGGAACCGCAATTTGGATACGTTCTAGAATGGGATCGCCTTCTCGATAAGAGGATTGGTTATTTCTCCGCTTGGGTTGTTGAACTCCCATGAATTCTGCCATTCGATTCATTTGGGAAGATATTTTTTGAAAAGTTTCCACATTCTCCCGATTAGCATTAGAAATATTAATTGCTAATGGATTCAAGATTGACGCTAATTCTCGGGCCAGGGTTCCTAACATATCGTGGTTACTTGCGTCCATCTCTTGTCGGAATGCTGCTTGATTGCTTGTGGTAAAATTGGGTATTTGGGCAGAGAAGCCAGTGTTTTGTACGCTTCGACCCACTGATCCAACATTTGGCGAAAATGCTGCCGGGTTTGTAGTATATGTGGGTCATGTTCCTCGTGTACCTGTCATGTATGGATTTAGCATATATTGACTGTTTGTTCTCCATTCGAACGTGGATGATCCTGGGGTAAATAACTGATTTGCAGCATTTGTCGAGGCAAGTTGCATTCCGCTCGCACTTGAGGACGGAGGCGCGGTAGCCGATATTGAAACTGGATTAGTCCCTGTTGTTGATGCATTATTTTCAGGTATAGCCTGGGAACTATCCATGGGTCTCGATCCAGTCGGGCCCGGTATATCCTACGCTCCTTGAGTAGAAGTCGAAACATGCGCATAATTTGCCGCTCCTGTTCCTGACCCTTGTGGGGGATCCTGATCTCCCCCTGCGCTGGTCGTAACGACCATTTTCTTGTTGTACCTTCGTTTGGGAATCGGTTGTGCACTGTTTGTTAATTTACCGTTCCTAAGGTTCATACAAGGTCTTGATATTTTCTAGACAAAACAAAACAATCGATTAATAACAATCTGTTTGACACGGTCCCACTGGGCGTGCCAATTTGTTTACGGTGATTTCCGGTAAACAACCACTAGTCTTCCAAACTATAATAAATATGATTTGGTTACTCGCAGGATCGACTAGATTGATCCTAGGACATAGTCAAAAAGGTTGTTATTCATGATAGTTCGAATTATGTCTATGATTGGTGTGTCTCGAAATAAGAAATACTTAATCAAGGAAATAAAGATTAGCAATCACCTTGTTATACACGTAAATATAACATCAACGAACGGTAAGTTAAAAATAAAACATAAGATAAAACTGTAAAAGTGCAAGAATCTTAAAGTGCAGAGAAGTTAAATGCTTCGAAAATTAAATGACATGAAAGTAACAAGTGCAGGAATATAAATGACATAAAGTAAATGAAATGCAGCAATATCGAAAGATACTTGAATAAAGAGAAAAATACACATGTATTTAAAATGGTGTTGGTGTCATACGTACATTTCTCAGCGAACTCTTTCTCTTAACACTTGATACTTGAGTAATATGTGAGTGATTTGTACAAAATGAACACACGGAATCCTAAGATTAAGACCCTTATTTATACTTGTTTCGACCCTAACGGTCCTACACTAATCTAATGCCACGTTGCCCACAGAAAATCCAGGGATGCCATCTGTCTTCGAGCAGTTACATAAACTACTTCGAAATTCAAATCATCCCGCCTGAATCTCCCTTCGACGCGTGGCAACATAATTAGAATCGAGAATGCCACGAAAACACACTAAGCTTCAGTACTTCGCATATTTCGCAAAAACGTCTAAGTCCCAAAGACCATTCTTTTCGAATTTAGCTTTGGCGCTCACTATCTTTGTTCCAACTTAAACATCATTCTCGAAGCATGGCCATCAGTAGCCATTTTTATCTTCAAAGATGATCATCAGTAACCATCTTCCTTTGAATTCCAAATCTTCGAAGGACATTCTTCTCAAACGAAATCTTCAGCTAACAGCGGGTGGGCTCCACGAGTCTGGGTCTGCTTGTCATCACTACATAAGAGTCAGACCATCAAATCTTATATCACATTTTATTTATAATTAAATTGAACTTCATTTTAGCATCACAATAACCAACGGACCCAAAATATCCAATGTCAATCCAGTTGACAGCTTTTTTTCATAATGTCACATGCTTCCACCAATATTAGTCTTCTACTAGTTTATCCATTTGACAGCTTTTTCATAATGTCACATGCTTCCACCATTACTAGTCTTGCTCTAGATAGTATCATTAATTAAATAGTTTAGTTAAATAGAAATTACTAGTAACTTTATTTCTAATAAACATCTTCTTCTATCACAATCAAATTCAAGATTAAAATTACTAAAAATATTCACAAATTTATGAATAATTCTGAATTCCAAAGTGCCATCTCTTCCTTTGATTTATTCAGTCCCAAAATCAAGCAATCTTTCTATCTTTCTCCATTATCGCCCTCTTCAACCATTAACCTTCAAACCACATTCATTAACCTTCAAACCATTAACCTAGCAGTGACATTCATATTTTCTTTCTTTTAATCTCTCTCTCACAAATGGACCAACATCTTCATCATCTTCAAGAAACCAAACCCATCGCCATCACCATCATCGTTGCTACAACCATTCCAAGTGAAACATCTAACGACAACACTGATAACAAAAGCAACAGTAGCAACAACAATAACACTATTAAGAATTGTAAATGCAAAGATGCAAAGGTAAAGGTATGTCTATTTACGGGATGGTGAAGTGTGGCTGGGCGGAGCCTGGGCAGCTGCCCTAGCTAGTCGGGCCCTGGCTCTGCCACTGCACGAATCTCTAGTATCCTGATTCTATTCAACCGTATTTGATCGACACCACTGAGATCCACATCACCATAAAATTTGGCTTAGAACCGTCATCAGAACATCTCTTCCAAGCGACAAAGTGATACTAAATCAAGAAACAAAGATCGATGTGCACTAGGATACTCAAGAAACGAGAGGGCACAAAGAATTTTGAGTGCGGAGCTACCGATGGTTTTCATACTCTCCACCGCTGGAAAAATGCCTATGAGATACCTCAAAGACAGTGGATCCCCCGTAACAACTTTTGATCTAACGCAATCGAGCAATCAAATCTCCAAAAATCGAATTTGAATACACACGATAATGGAGATTCGTTGACCTTCAATAATTCAATAACTTGCTCTCGCAAAATAACGGAGATCACACCCTCTCTAAGAAAGAGTACATGAGAGGAAGGTTCCCAGGATTGGTGATAACTTTGAGGGAAAACATCGTCCAAAACGACTTTGTACAACCGTCTTAGCAAGTTATACACTCGGCTTAACCAATTCGCTCGGAGATAGTACAATAAAGAAGAAACCAGGTGTTAGGAGTGAATTAATGGTAATTTGATGTGTTAAATTAACTGCCTTTTGAGCTAAAAGTGAATAGATCTTGTGAATTTTACGGATTTTATAGTTAGAATTGAACTTTCAAGGTTCGAAGCTAATTTTAGAACAACTTGCATCACTTTGGGTGTTATTTGTGCAGATATTGAAGCTAAGAGGCAAAAACTAGGAAACACGCCGGCGTAGAGCTCTAGAGAGGAAGAATCACAAAGAAGAAAGAAGAATTAAAGGGCGAGCTGCGCCAATAAAGGGGCGAGACGCGCGAAACCCTTCTGTTTGGGTTCGCGCCGCGCCATTGCGTGCCGAGGCGCGGTGGTTGCGTTACAAAGTTAAAATATTATAAATAGAAGCCCTAGGCCTCATAAGAAGGGATCCTTTGTGAACGAAATTAGGAGAGCCTTCTGAGTTTGCAGCCAAGAACAACAATTGAAGGCCAAATCTTTACCAATCGAAGACATTCCATTAATGAAGATGAATCCCTCTATTAATTCTTGTGTGTTCTTCATGTCTATGGAGAGCTAAATTCCTCGTGTTGAGTTTAAGGTAGTAATTAACCTATGAATATACAATATCATTGATTCTTTCCTATGAACAATTGTTTGAATTTATTATCAATAAGAAACCTTGTTTTTATATTAAATTATCGTGGAGTCTTTGATCGAAAGAAAAGATTCTAACTTTTTCCCTAGGTTACTATATTGATCCAATCTCAATTTGCAGAGATGGAATTGTGATTGAGTTTTCATAATTATCGTTCCTTATTACTATTATCAATATTGATATTTGGAGAGATCGAATCTCATACCGGTAAAAGTCTATCTAATTTGATTTGCAGACATGGAATCATATTTGAGGATAAGTGAAGATAGTAATTCAAAAGATTGTTCAATTGTGAATTAATTGATAAATTGTATAGGAATAGGTTGATGAACCCTAAAGCTCAACATATTTCCTTAATCGTTAACAAACGTTCATTATTTGCATTTAAATTATTGTTTACATTTGATAGTATTATAATCATAAAACAAATCCAATTAACTTTTCTCACTCAAAATAATCAACTATAGAATGGCAGTGATATTAAACCAATCCCCGGCAACGGCGCCAATTTGTTGACGACACTCAGTGGATATAGCTACGATTATGGCACAAGAATTACGGAGAGAGGCCCTGAGTGATACTGAGCATGGGATTAATGACAAATGTGTCCTACCATTTCCTGGTCTGATTATGGGTTTATGCCTTGCTGAAGGAGTGGATTGTTCTGATAAGGGACATCTATTGATCCACTCCACTATTGATGATGTTTACATTAACAGGTTTTGCAAGACTCCATTTGAGAAGGAACAGCAGGCTGCAGCAACAAACTCTCAGGCAGGACCATCTGCTGGACCTCCTCCTTCATTTGATCCGCTGGTAGCACATCACTACTATGCATCCATATGGGAGGCTAGTCAGCGGTCTCATGTTTTCTTGCATGATGCGATGCAGCAGCAGTACATGAACACCATCTGTGCCCCTGAGGAGCGTACCTTCCCCACTCGAGAGAGCTATTTCACATACTGTGGATGGCCGGAGTCTGATCCTTTTGCTGTAGGGGGTGGGGCCACGAGTGGAGCTGATTAGCAAGGGCAACTTGAGCCAGAGCATGAGGAGGACAGCGTGTCAGATGATGAGGATCACATGTGGTGATCGTGAGGAATAAGATAACGTTATGGATTTCTTTTTGTTTTGCTATGATTGTCTGATGATATTTTTAATTCCAGTCATTTAGTAATTGTCTTGATTTGTGAATTGAAGGTGGCATTCTTGTCACCATAACTCAGTTTAGTTTTAATATTTATGTTTGAATGTTTTATTTCATTTATGTTGTCCCCAATTTAGAGTGAGTATTCCTGAAAACGCAAAGAAAATCTCAAGCAAAGTACCAACAATGGAGCAACATGTATGAAAGTGGTAGTGAGTGAATGTTCAAAAAAAATTTTAGTTCACGTTCTTTTTCAATAAGTAACAAGTCGGGTATGAATTTTCAAACTCAAACTTCTACTGTGTGCATGAAACGTAAGTTGTTAGTAAATACTTTGCAGAAGTTCTTTATGGTACACTATTCTGTTGGATCGGCTTAGCCTTAACCATTGTGAGGAAAGCTTTCCACTATTTACTATATGCAGGAGACATCAATTATTTTGACTTGTTTGTATCATGCTAAACCGTTTGTCGCATCGCTTGTGGAAATTTGTGAAAGTGATTTAGGCACTTGTTTGAATCTGAGAGTTTCTGTAAGCCAATTCCAATGTAAAACTTATTTTCATCTGTGAGAGTGTGATCTTTTGCTAACCATTCTTTGAGCCTGAGGTCAAGATAAACAACATAATATGCACCAAGGAAAATACCTGGTGAGTTTTGATCTTAATAAAAAAGTTTTGTTCTGGACCATCAACCGTAAAATTTGGTGATGTGTTTTCTCTTTGACCTTCATAGAAGTAGGGGAGCATTCATATAATCTAAATACAGGTTGATATCCAAGTTGGGGAGAGTCATAATCAAAAGAAAAGAAGTCTATAGGTGGTAATTCGCAAAGAACGAAAAAATTCGTAGCTCGAAAAAAAAAAGAGAAAATAATTGTTGAAAAAAAAAAGGAAACATCGAGTTACGAATGAAAAAGAAGAAGGGGTGAAAAAGTTGAAGGTATGAAGGAAAAGGAAAAGAGTTATGATTCGGATGCTTCCCTAAAATAGGAACAACCCTCGTTTTTCTTCTTTTCGTTGAATCTTAAACCACATTACAACCCTGGAAAGACCTTATGATTCTCAGATTCCACAGGACTTGATGCAAACAACATGGTGAACGTATGATATGGATTTTTGTTGATTTAATTGTTTGGATGAGTGTTTAACCCCTCTATTATTCATCATACTTTTTGATGCGAGTGATTAGTGCTGATTCAATTGCAATTGTGTAGTGTTTTGAACTTCTGGAGGTAATTTCCTTTCAAAATCTGTTTCATGTATATGTTCTAAGTTTGCAGGGAGACGAGGAGTACTCAATTTGGTTGCTGAATTGAACCACTTGAAAAACCTTTTTGAAAAACTTGTGCATGATTGTTGGTATATGTTGTTGAGGTAAGTAATTTTGTTTAGGGACAAACAAAACTCTAAGTTGGGGAGAGTTTGTTAGGAGTGAATTAATGGTAATTTCATGTGTTAAATTAACTGCCTTTTGAGCTAAAAGTGAATAGATCTTGTGAATTTTACGGATTTTATAGTTAGAATTGAACTTTCAAGGTTCGAAGCTAATTTTAGAACAACTTGCATCACTTTGGGTGTTATTTGTGCAGATATTGAAGCTAAGAGGCAAAAACTAGGAAACACGCCGGCGTAGAGCTCTAGAGAGGAAGAATCACAAAGAAGAAAGAAGAATTAAAGGGCGAGCCGCACAAATAAAGGGGCGAGATGCGCGAAACCCTTCTATTTGGGTTCGCACCGCGCCATTGCGTGCCGAGGCACGGTGGCTGCGTTACAAAGTTAAAATATTATAAATAGAAGCCCTAGGCCTCATAAGAAGGGATCCTTTGTGAACGAAATTAGGAGAGCATTCTGGGTTTGCAGCCAAGAACAACAATTGAAGGCCAAATCTTTACCAATCGAAGACATTCCATTAATGAAGATGAATCCCTCTATTAATTCTTATGTGTTCTTCATGTCTATGGAGAGCTAAATTCCTCGTGTTGAGTTTAAGGTAGTAGTTAACCTATGAATATACAATATCATTGATTCTTTCCTATGAACAATTGTTTGAATTTATTATCAATAAGAAACCTTGTTTTTATATTAAATTATCGTGGAGTTTTTGATCGAAAGAAAAGATTCTAACTTTTGCCCTAGGTTACTATATTGATTCAATCTCAATTTGCAGAGATGGAATTGTGATTGAGTTTTCATAATTATCGTTCCTTATTACTATTATCGATATTGATATTTGGAGAGATCGAATCTCATACCGGTAAAAGTTTATCTAATTTGATTTGCAGACATGGAATCATATTTGAGGATAAGTGAAGATAGTAATTCAAAAGATTGTTCAATTGTGAATTAATTGATAAATTGTATAGGAATAGGTTGATGAACCCTAAAGCTCAACATATTTCCTTAATCGTTAACAAACGTTCATTATTTACGTTTAAATTATTGTTTACATTTGATAGTATTATAATCATAAAACAAATCCAATTAACTTTTCTCACTCAAAATAATCAACTATAGAATGGCAGTGATATTAAACCAATCCCTATGGATACGATATATTACCGAAAATATTTACCCACAAATACTTTCAACACCAGGTTCGATCCACGCTGAATGGAAAAGGACTTGGTGGAGAAACTCTCAAGAATTATAACCCCCTATTCAACAACGGTTTCCGAGTAAGTCCATTCCAGCCGTATCTAGTAGAGTAATCCTCTACATCCATTCCTTTCATGCTGTCAATTGAATATCAGTGGATTGTGGGAGACCAATGTTAAAATCCAAAGTAAAGAAACAAGAGGGATGAACAATTCAGCTGGACATTCATAAGAGACAATATGGAGCAGCCGCCCAAAATAGTAGTCGCCTTATATCGCCCTTTTAGACAAAGGAAATCATGTTGAACCCATGGGGAACAAGTCCCTGCATCTGGCATATGAAAAGAAAGAACACTTCCACTGGCCGCACAGTTTACCGAAGAGAAAGGGAAGAAAGTATACAAATATTAGATCAATAATATATTTTTTTTCGTAAATAATAGATTTTTTTTCCGTATACAAATATTATTTTTATTTAGGTATCATTTACAAAAATATTTGGATCAATATTAAATTTTCATATATAAAAATATTTAGATCAATAATAGATTTTTTTTCTGTATACCATTTTCGGATCAAAAATATTTGACCATAAATAACATTTCTCCTATATAAAAATATTTAGATCAATAATAGTTTTTTTTCCTGTATACAGACTTCATTTTTGTTTCGGTATCATTTACAAAAATATTTGGATCAATAGTAAAATTTGTATATAAAAATATTTAGATCAATAATAGATTTTTTCTTGTATACCATTTTTGAATAAAAAATATTTGGGTCATAAATACCATTTTCATAAATAATAATTTTTTTTTCATATAAAAATATTATTTTTGTTTAGGTATCATTTACAAAAATATTTGAATCAATATTAAATTTTCGTATATAAAAACATTTAGATCAATAATATATTTTTTCCTGTATACAATTTTTGGATAAAAAATATTTGATCATAAATACCATTTCTCGTTTATAAAAATATTTAGATCAATAATAAATTTTTTCACGTATACAGACTTCATTTTTGTTTAGGTATCATTTACAAAAATATTTGGATCAATGAAAAAATTCCGTATATAAAAATATTTAGATCAATAGCAAATTTTATTTTTGGTATTGTTAGTGCAAAAAACAGGTGAGGTATGTTGATGGTACAGTTAATAGGAAAGTCTTATAGATTAAAGGATTAGGCCTTATAAAACTGATTTATAAGAGAAGTTGAGTCGAGGATGGAGAAAAGCTCACGAAGTGACAAGCTGGTAAAAAGAAAAAGTCAACATAATCTATAAAACTGGTCGAATCTTCCCTTAGTTCGCAGGCTGTGGGAGGACTAGCGGTTGTTTACCAATTTCCACAGTAAACAGGTATACCATTTTTGAATAAAAATATTTGGATCATAAATATCATTTTTTGTAAATAATAGATTTTTTTCGTATATAAATATTTATTTTGTTTATGTATCCTTTACAAAATTATTTGGATCAATATTAAATGTTAGTATATCAGAAATTTTAAATCAATAATAGATTTTTTGGCCTATGTCATTTTTGAATAAAAAATATTTGGATCATAAATAACATTTTTTGTATATAAAAATATTAAGATCAATAATAGATTTTTTCCCGTATACAAACTTCATTTTTGTTTAGGAAACATGAAAGATGGCTAATGCTTGGCTGGGGTCTAATACCCGGAGACTGAAAAAATCAGTTGGCATTCTTTGCCAGCTTCATCCAAAGCCGATATTTGTATATTGAGGCTTCATTTCCCCTACAAACGCCATGAACTGTCGGAGAAGTTCATCAGCAACTTCAACAGTGAAATCAACAACCTCGGCCACCTCCGAGGCTTGGCAATTGGACTCTAAATGAAATAAGGTATGCATCATTATACATCATTATCTTGATTTTGTTTGAGATCGATAATTTTCTTGGAGTTTTTTTCATATGTTCTTTGTTTCTAAATTTATTTTTTATTTCTTGCTCACAAGTTATTCCAAATTGCACACGGAATCACAATAACTCGACAATGAGATTTGGTGTCAAGTTTCTTTGTAACCACCAGAACTCCCCATTAATGTCATGCATGGGCGTTTGTATTTGATCCATAGGACTTAGATTCAGAAGTCACAAATCGGTTTTAAATGTTTATTTCTGAGTTTTGTGGTGACGGATTTACATGGAGGAAGGTTGTGAATATGGATTGAAAGGTTGTATTTGTGATGATTTATATGGTAGATGGAAACAAAAATAATGAAGGAAGCTCTGATGCAAATTCTGCATAGTTTTTGGCCTGTTTGAAACACTTTTTGAAAACTGTTTTTAAATTTTCAAAAATTAAAAATTTAAAAACCTGTTTGATTGATTTGTTTTTTAAAACAGTCTTTAGAAATTAATTTCAGTAATGAATAAACCCCACGGAAAATTCACTATTTTCATTAATGACAAGATGGTAATTAATTGCACATTTTATTTTGTTTTATTTCTTCAATCTCTCACCACTAACTCCCCACAGTAGTGTTGTTTGGTGCTACACCCACCTCATTTTTTGTCACTTGTGTAGCCAAATAATTATATATTAATTTTTTTTTAACAATCAATTTTTTTTAAATATTATAATTATTAATAAAATATAATATGTTTATTCATTTTAATATATAATTAATTTTAACTTACTTATTCAAGTATTTGTAATATATTAAAAGTCATTTCAATTATATTACTCTTTCAGTTTAATCATAAATATTGTTTAACATATTATATCATTTAAAATTTTTAGAACTAAACTAAAATTTTAATTTATATACCTTGTTTTGTCTAAACTAAAATTTTAATTTATATACTTTGTTTTGTAAATTTTTAAATAAATGTGAAATAATCTAATATTTTATTGAGCTGCAGTAAATTTATAATCTTCTTATAAAAGTTTATAAATATAAGTACTTATAATATAATTCTTAATTATACTACAAATATAATTAATGTACTTAAATTTAATATGTATATGTATATATTAGCTTGATTTTTATATTTCCACAAAATATATCATCGGTATTTTATACTTTATTATTTAATATAATAAATTATATTAAAAAAATTTAATTACCAAATAAGCAATTTTCTTTTTTTTAAATAGTTTTCAAAACTAGATTACCAAACAAATTTTTTCATTTCCTAATTTTAAAAACTTTATTACCAAACAAATTTTTGTTTTATTTTCTTCCCAAAAACACCTTAAAACTAATTTGTGAAACAATCTTTTAAAGCTAAAAAAACAAAAGTGATTCAAACGAGCCCTTAATACTTTTTCTTCCCCCTTTCCTTTGCAGTGAGCCTATCTATATATATATATAGGGACAGTAAGCTAAGGGTAAAAGAGAGATTGTCATGAGGAATTCTGTTATAGTGAAGAGATTTTCATATTGATTTTGTGGAACTTGTGAGGGATCCAATGCAAACAATTTGTGATTTTTTCATAAGCTGTGAAAAGTTTGTTATGGTTTTGTCATATGAAAAAAATGGGTGAACAAGAAATTCCTTTACTGATACATGAAGAAAAACGTGAAACTCTGGTGGGGTCTTGGGCTTTAGCTCTTGAAACCAATGGACCAATCATGGACCTACCTCTACTATTTATTTGCACTTATTAAAAATAAGACAACAACAAAACAAAGAGTAATAATAATTGTCAATAAGTTGTGAGCATATCTATATATAGGGACAATAAGCTGAGGGTAAAAGAGAGATTGTCATGAGGAATTCTGTTAGAGTGGAGAGATTTTCATCCTGATTTTGTGGAACTTGTGAAGGATCCGATGCAAACAATTTGTGATTTTTTCATGAGCTTTGAAAAGTTTGTTATGGTTTTGTCATGTAGTGAAATGATGTTGTGAAGGGAAAAATGTATGACCCATAAATGAAAAAAATGGGTGAAAAAGAAATTCCTTTGGTGATACATGAAGAAAAACGTGAAACTATGGTGGGGTCTCTCTATTATTTTTGCTCATGATTGGACTAAAAAATTGGGCTTAGCAAATGTGATGTGGCTTAATGAATTTGGGCCTTAGCTCTTGAAGCCAATGGACCAATCATAAACCTACCTCTACTATTTATTTGCACCTATTGAAAATAAGACAACAACAAAACAAAAAGTAATAATAATAATTGATTTTAAAATCTAATAAAAATTCAATCTAAAATCTAAATTGAATTAGAATTAAATTTTAAATCAGAAAAAGAACTAGCGGATGAAGAAAATATCATACTAGCTATAAAATCGAACAAAAATGCATGTAATGAATGTATACATATTTTTCTTATTTTCTTTAAATGAATGCAAAAATGTAAATGATGTAAATGATGCAAATGAAAAGTCTGGGCAAAATTTAGGGGGCAACAAATACCATATTTCGTAAATAATAGATTTTTTTCCGTATACAAATATTATTTTTATTTAGATATCATTTACAAAAATATTTGGATCAATATTAAATTTTCATATATATAAAAATATTTAGATCAATAATAGAGTTTTTTTTATACCATTTTTGGATAAAAAATATTTGATCATAAATACCATTTCTCGTATATAAATAATATTTAGATAAATAATATTTTTTTTTTCGTATACAGACTTCATTTTTGTTTAGGCATCATTTATAAAAATATTTGGATTAATAGTAAATTTCGTATGTAAAAATATTTAGATCAATAATAGATTTTTTCTTGTATACCATTTTTGAATAAAAAATATTTGGGTCATAAATACCATTTTTCATAAATAATAGATTTTTTTCATATACAAATGTTATTTTTGTTTAGGTATCATTTACAAAAATATTTTGATCAATATTAAACTTTCGTATATAAAAATATTTAGATCAATAATAGAATTTTCCCCGTATACAATTTTTGGATAAAAAATATTTGATCATAAATACCATTTCTCGTTTATAAATATATTTATATCAATAATAGATTTTTTCCCATATACAGATTTCATTTTTGTTTAGGTATCATTTACAAAAATATTTGGATCAATAAAAAAATTTCGTATATAAAAATATTTAGATTAATAGAAATTTTTGTTTTCGGTATTGTTAGTGTAAAAAATTGGTGAGGTATGATGATGGTACAGTTAATAGGAAAGTCTTATAGATTAAAGAATTGGGCCTTATAAAATTGATTTATAAAAGAAGTTGAGTCGAGGATGGAGAAAAGCTCACGAAGTGACAAGCTGGTAAAAAGGAAAAGTCGACACAATCTATAAAACTAGTTGAATCTTTCCTGGTCGACCATATAGAAAGTTGAGACTTAGAAAAGTTTTGATGTGGTTATGCGCAGGAGGGTAGTATCGAGAAGAAAACTCGAGCGGGATAATTTGAATTTCAAATGCCAGCGGTTAGCGTAAAAGTAATCCTCAGAACAAGCGCAAAAAACATAAGGAACAGTTACTTGGGTCGGGCAACAAGACATGGCAAACGGGCATGCCCGCCCCGTTTAGGTCCGCCCCGTAAAAGCCCGCGAAAAAACGGGGCGGGGCGGAGCGGGCTTTTTTAAGAGTGCGGGTCTAAAACCTTGCCCCGCCCCGCAAAAAAGTGAGGACGGGGCGGGGAAAGCCTGCGGGCATTCAGCTTTTTAGGCCTAATAATAGTAAAATTCTATGAAAAAACAAATGCCCGCAAAAGCCCACAAAAAAACGGGGCGGGGCGGGGCGGGCACATTTAAGAGAACGGGCCTAAAACCTTGCCCCGCCCCGCGAAAAAGTGCGGGTAAAACGGGCTTTTCGCGCGGGTCGGGCCCGTTTTGCCACCCCTACCTACAACCAGTTACTTTGCAGTTATTTTAACTCGTAGGTAGTTACTTTATTGTATTTGTAACACCCCCCCCCCCCCCACACACACACACACACATATATATATATATATATATATATATATATATATATATATATATATATATATATATATATATATATATATATATATATATATATATATATATCTAGAATAATATGCATGTAATGATAATAATGGTACACAATGACAACATAACATAATATCGCAGCAGAATAAAGTACATCACAGTACGAGATACAAAAGAAAGCCGAAAGTGTCATGGCCAAAATAATACATCATAAATCCATTACATGTCCAAATAAGATACTACAAAAGCACGAAAATGGAAAACAAGAGGTAACATCATACGAAGAAACGTCAAAGGACTAATCCATCTTGCCTTTGCCGCGATCTTGCCTCGAACCATCTGAAAAAGATAGAATTGGAATGGGATGAGATTACTAAATCTCAGTGAGTCCGCCTATCCTATTAGTCCACTCGGATCGAAAGGGTACATGCATAGAAACCAATCCATCATTGATTCGGGGTTGTCCTCACATCTGGTGCAAATACGGGGTAAACAAATGATTCATCCACCATTGGACTCATCCTATGCAAACACATAGTCATAACCAAACAAGTATGCAAACCCGCACCCATATACGAGGAATCCAAAAGCGCGTTAACACCTCGGCATGGATTATAGAACATACACACCATCGATGAGTTACACCCATGCCTATTATCAAGAGACTTGTACAAGCACACTGCAAGATGTTTAAATGGGTTCACACAAGCCTAAGTGGCCACGAGATGACCTTAGCCTAATTGACGTCATTGTCCCATTAAACTTCTTCACGCAAGTGAGTTACGCCGAGTACAAAACGCCACCTTGACACATGTGCCCATCGGGCAAAAGCCTAGTGTTAGTCTACTTGACTTCACTAGAGGTGAGTGACCAGTTATGTATTAGCCTAATTGGACACATAACTCCACCATACCGAGCACACAAGTATGTTAACGCCAAGTGAGTAAAATGCCCCGCGACCCTCACAAGCACACTGCAACGGTAGCTCAGGTGTGAGCCATTTGATCTCATGATCGGCTGTTCCATGGACCACAAAGCCTGGGACGTCTCGATGACTACATAGTCGGAGTCACATCCCAATCTAGCCCCATGCCCGCTTCGATTCAAGCATATGTAAGCACGACATAATGTCAAGATCACACAATACAATTAGCCCCGAATGTTTAACCGAAACAATGGGTATTAGC
Organism: Vicia villosa; assembly: GCF_029867415.1. Classification (NCBI taxonomy): domain Eukaryota; kingdom Viridiplantae; phylum Streptophyta; class Magnoliopsida; order Fabales; family Fabaceae; genus Vicia; species Vicia villosa. Next base: position 48,163,396 of record NC_081180.1, on the reverse strand, counting down.
AAACAGCCACGATTCATCATATATAGTTGTATTGCATTCATAGATATAAACAAGTACTTCAAGAATAATGGAATTACCACTTTTCCGCATTATGCATAACACACACACATAAGTAAACGAATGAAATCACAAGATTGCAAGTCATATAATACTGCATACACTACCTACAGGTAGGTACTAATAAATAGGGAGGAGTCTGGTTCAAGTCAAGGAACCAGAACTGCACTCATGGGAAAAACAAAAAATTCTTTTACTAACAGCATCCGCTAAGCGGCCTGGGCCCGCTTAGCGGGCTCGCGATGATTTCTTTTTCACAAACAGCATCTGCTAAGCGGCCTGGATCCGCTTAGCGGGCTCGCGAAATTCTGGAAAAACACTCAGCATCCGCTAAGTGGCCTTAGCCCGCTTAGCAGACCATCTCAGAAACAGAAAAATGCAGAAATACATTGGTTCTGCCATGGGGTACCCAAGCCCCTTGAATCACCTACATGAACGAAATAAAAGTATATTCGACCAATAGCTAGCATATACAAAGGATAAATATCGTCAAAACTTGTTAGTACCAAGGATTTGTGCAATTCCACTCCAAATCCCTAAACCCCAAAATATACCCGACATACAAAACCCCAAAGTTCTCTAACTAATGACCCCTGGTGATAGAAGTAGAGTTGAATAAAGGTTGAGGACGAAAAATCTGGGCTTAGAGTTGGTCTTGGATGCATGCAAGATTGAAGATGGTGATGAACTCTTCTCTTGCTCCCTTCCCCTTTCACGCTTCTTCTTTTCTTTCTCTAAACCACCAAAAATATGTTTTTGCCAAGGGAAGGGATAAGGAACCAAACAATGTCCTAATCCATTTAAGTGGGAAATGTCTATGTTACCCTCATTCTTACTAATTTCGCTTAAGTAATATAAAGGCTTTTTAGCAAGAATGTGTATTTATTTATCCTATTATTTATACTAAATCAATTTAGTAATAATAATCGGACAATTATTATACCGGGTATTGCATTCTCCTCCCCTTAAATAGAATTCACCCACGAATTCAAACTTACCAAAATAAGTGAGAATAGGATTCTCGCATCTCTGACTCAAGCTCCCACGTAGCTTCCTCAGGACGCGTCTCTGTTAGAACAAGAATTGTTCTGATCAATATTCTTAGTTTTGATGATAACATTATATATGAATTTTGTATAAGACAATGTGGTACTCTAATCCTATGCATTTTCCATTTCAGGAAATATATAAAGAGTATGCACAATTCAGCGCAAGAAGCACTGACTCAGAAGGTTCAAGTATGCAACATCAGAACATGATTTCGCAAGACATCAGGAGATGGTCAAGCAGAATCAGAACATGGTCTACGAAGCATCAGAAGAACTTGAGTTCAGAAGCAGAAGCACTCTAGTTCTTATGGTATCACGTTAGAAGCACTTCAAAGTCAAAAGACAAGAAGATGTTCTGCACCAAGCTGAATGACTCTGATATTCAAACGTTGTATCTACAAACATCAGATCAGAAGCAAGTACAAGATGACAGGCTACGCTGACTGACAAAAGGAGCGTTAGAAGTTATTAAAGGCAAAGTCAATTAAAGCAGGAAAAGCAAGGCTCGAGGTAGTTGACAAAAGAGTGAAACATTAAATGCAAAGCTGTACGGATCACGCAACGCATTAAATGCCCCCAACGGCCATCTTCTCATAACGCCTATAAATAGTGAAGTTCTGATCAGAAGCAAGGTTAACTAATTGACGAATTCATACATAACTCTTGCGCAAAATACAGAGACGCTGTCAATTTGAAAAGCTCTCAAACTTCATCTTCAACCTCACTACACTTGTAATATCTTAGTGAGATTTAAGCTTAGAACTTAAGAGAAATATCACAGTTGTGATTATAGCTTATTAAGAAGCATTTCAATACTCTTGTAAGAATTTGTTTTACATTAATTTGTAAAAGGTTCCTAGAGTGATCAAGTTGTGATCAGTATACTCTAGAAGACTTAGAAGGTTCTAAGTAGTGAATTCCTAGAGTGATCAAGTTGTGATCAGTATACTCTAGATGGACTGGTTGTTAATAATTGAAGGGTATGAAAATAATATCAACTAATGGCTCTTGTGACCCCATATTATCTTAGATTTGAGCATATCAATAAATTTGAGAACAACTGATACTAACACAACACCTAATTTAAATTAATGCGAAACGTACCAACCTGTTGGTATCTATTTGAAGCTCTCTGGTGAAGCTTAAAATCATAAACAGGAAATTGAACAAACTGCCCAGATTTAAGTTTGATGAGTGTTTCTACAAGTTGCTCGGTATCGAATGCATCTAACAAAAACCACAAAATTTATACCAGATCACATTACTGTAAATTATTCTGCATAGTAATCTTAATTAACGTTGGTTCATATTACATACCAGGATGATCAAAATTATACTCATGATCGCGTTTCAACTCATCTTTAGTTAAACCACGATAAAACGAATCCTACAACAACAACAGATAAACTAGAGATCAAGATGAATTGATTTGTATCAGATTTATGATTCCCCTTGAAAACATTACCTGATTAACTAGAACAACTCTATGATCTTGCAGTTGTTGAATAATCATGTCACACATAGTGGTTTTCCCCGATGCAGTACCTCCGGACACTCCTGAATCACCGCAAAACAGAAATCAAATCGAATCAAAGCAGAAAATGAAAAATGAGTGTAACGAATGCGGTGATAATGTAATACCGATGAGGAAGACGCCGTGAGAAGAAGATGAAGAGATGGATGAAGGACGCCAGCCGGAGAAGTGCGCGCCGGAGGGAGAGTCCATTACGAAGGCGAATGCGGTAATCAGTGAAGTTACTGCGATTCTAGCTTCTACGAAGAACGCTCTTATATACGTATGCTTTTTGGGCTTTACTGTTTTTATATTTCTTTTCTTATTTTATACTCCCTCTGTTTTTTATTATAAGTCGTTTTAGACTTTTCACACAGATTAAGAAAAATAATAATTGTTGTATGAAAATGAGAAATTATGAAGGTTTTTACAAAATTATCCTTCATTAATGACATGTGGAAGATAAATTTATATAATTGAAAGGAGAGAGAATAATAAATGTTTAAGGATATAATAGGAAAAACAACATTAATTATTCAATGGAATTGTAAAACGACTTATATTTAAATACAAAATATTTTTCCAAAACGACTTATAATAAAAAACGGAGGGAGTAATAGAAATTAATTATTGTGCATGTCGGTATAGAGAGATTATTTTTAAATAAACATGCGAAGAAAGAAGGTAATGAATGATGAAACAAAATGAGAATCTCTGACACACCCTTCTATATCTCATCTATTATCGTGAGTTGTCAAAATTATCCTTCTGTTTTTTAGATGTATCTTTGGAAACAAATTTTATTTTAAAAATTTGATTTTTTTTATAGGTGCATCTACGAAAACGTTAAAATGAAATCTTTCGTAGTTACATTTACGAAAAGTTTTGAAAATAAAGTGTTCTCTAGATGTATATACGAAACATTATGTTATATTATTTTCAAATCAACTACATTTCACTCATAAACTCGATTTTTTTTAACAAAAATGGAATATCAAATTATAGTAAATTAAAGTAATTGAAAAACTTCAATTGAACTACTTTGATTTACTATAATTTGATGTTCCATTTTTGTTATAAAAATTGAATTTTTGAGTGAAATCTAATTGAATTAAAATATAAGAGAATATTTCGTAGGTATATCTACGGAACACTCTATTAACGCTCACGAAGATGAACCTATGCAAAAAATCAATTTAAAAAAAAAAAGTATTTTCGAAGGTACATCTACGAAAACAAAACATATAAATGAAATTTCATCGGGTAACTAAGAGATTCAAGGAGTAAATTGAGAAATTCTCAATAAAATTATCTATTTTATAATTTAAAAAGTTGCACTTCTTTTATTCTTAAAGTATCTTTCTTGCAAACAATTATAGTTTTAAATTTTTAATTTTTTTTGTCGAGTACCGTCATCAAATAGGAATATATTACTAGTAAATAAATAATTTAAAATTTTCAGTTTAATTTAACGAGATAGTTATTGATTAATAGTTTAAAAATAATTTACATTATGAGCCTCATCTCTCTTTTTTTTTTGAGTCAATATATTTTTTTAATGTGTTTTGAAAAAGAAATATTTTAAAATGACTTTTAAAATATATTTAAAATATTATAAAATATTCATCCAAAAAAATATATGTTCATAAATTGATTTCTAAAACTATATTTCTTTATTATTTTTATCTTGAATTTTTAATATCTAAAAATTTATATTTAATCAATTCAAAGTTTAAAAAGCTATAAAGTTTTGCGAAAATAGTTTTTATAGTTTTTTTTTCCCAAAGGGCAAATACTCAAAAATATATTAGAAAGAGAGAGGAACAAAAAGATGGGACTAAGACAAAACCTCAAAAGTAGCTAATTTTAAAGTTAGATAAACCTTGCAAGTTTTTATAATAGACATTGCTTACATTAATGTGAATTAGGTGAGACTTTGGTTATGTCATTGTGAATTAGGTGTCTTTTTTATTTATTTTTTATTTGTCTCAAATTATTTGTCCCTTCAGAATATCAATGTTATATTTATTATTTTTTTCCACTAACTTATCAATGTGATATTTATTATTTCTTTCCAATATCACACTGAAGCTCCTCGCTCAACCTCCTAATTTCACATCATCTCAAGTACTTGTCATTGACGAGATCTGTACCATGACAACTTACAACGTAGATTCGATGTTAGAGTACCTACTATGTGCGACGAGTAATCTCATAATGATAAGCGAAGATTGCATGTCACCAGGATTCCTAGATCACGATGACATAAACGGAGTCTCGAACGAAAAAAGTACCAATGATTATATTAATTACAGTCACGAAGCCTGGGCAAATTTTTACCAATTCCGCCAATGACTTCATAATTTTCTATCGAGATAGTATCTGACAAAATAAATTTTGAAAATTTCTTTACCCACCTCCCTATGGGGGTCACCCCCAGCGAAATCCCAAAATTACCCCTGCTTCGGAGATGCATCTCCGAAGTTTTTTTTTTTTTTTGAATTTTCATACATTTTGGAAATGCATCTCCGAAAACACCAAAAAAATGGTGTTTTCGGAGATGCATTTCCGAAGTAAAAAAAAATTCAAAACCGTGAATATTTCGGAAGTTCATTTCCGAAAACATTTTTGCATATACAATTTTTCCTCCTTCACTATTTCATCATTTTTTTCTCCAAAACTTCTCCAAACCCTCTCCAAAACTCAATCAATCTCCATCCATTTTTCGTCTCAAAATCAAGTTTCAAACCGTTGATCACGTTAAAGGGAGCATAGAAAACTACAATTTGAGGTAAACATCTCTCATTTCATCCCCTATTTCACTACATTGATTCAACAAATTTATGCTGAAACCTGCGATGGTTCAGAAGTTCATTTCCGAAATATAAATACAACACACTCTTATTCATCCTCTTCACACCAGAAAACACAAATGACACAAACCTACCCCCACCTAGCATTCGTCTACTTCACCAGCGGCTACCCGATGGCGTTCCAATTTCGCTTCTCGCGCGACACGCTGTTTGCGGAGTTGATAACGTCGCTCAACACGCTATTGCAATATCCCGAAAATCGAAAGGTTGTCAAGCTCGAGTACCGCTCGCCATCGCTTAACGACGAGGGAGACATTGAGTTCACACCTTTTGAGATCAAGAACGACAAAGATTTAGCGGTTTTGTGGACAACGTTCGACCGATTTTCTTCGAAGGGTCCGATCGAGTTGGACGTGAAACTTCAAAGATCGGGGGCCGACGTTATCAAAATGTTGACTCATCCTCACCTACCCGTGTTTAACAATATGTAACTTTAATCTTATGTAATGTGATCGATGTAATCTTCATCCGATTAAATAAAGCGAATCGTTCTTGTTTGTTATTTTTCTTCTGTCCAGACCTTATTTCGGAAGTGCATTTCCGAATTCCTCCAAGGGGGTGAATTCGGAGATGAACTTCCGAATACACCAATTTTTTGAAAAACAACTTTATTTCGGAGATGCATCTCCGAAATCAATATTTTTCATTAAAATATTCACCTTTTCGGAGATGCATTTCCGAAAACACCTTTTTTTCAATAAAAGTACGTTTTCGGAAATGAACTTCCGAAACAAGGGGTATTTTTGTAAATTCACCAGAGGTGACCAAGAAGGTTTGGAGGTGGGTAAAGAAATTTCCTAAATTTTTGATAAATCATAACTGATAAACGCTTTAAAAAATTGTTAAAGATTCTTGAAAAAAAAAGAGGGACGGACCCTGGCTCTCGTGTGAAATTCATGAATGCTGATTTATATACTACTAGTACTTGTATTGTTCATAAGAGTCAGACCATCAAATCTTATATCACATTTAATTTATAATTAAATTGAATTCAATTTTAGCAGCACAATAACTAACGGATCAACCCAAAATATCCAATGTCAATCCAGTTGAGAGATTTTTTCATAATGTCACATGCTTCCACAATATTAGTCTTCTACTAGTCTATCCATTTGACAGCTTTTTCATACTGTCACATGCTTCCATAATTACTAGTCTTCCACTAGATAGTAACATTAATTAAATAGTTTAGTTAAATAGAAATTAACTTTATTTCTAATAAACATCTTCTTCTATCACAAACAAATTCAAGAATAAAATTACTAAAAATATTCAACAAATTTATGAATGATTCTGAATTCCAAAGTGCTATCTCTTCCTTTCAGTTATTTAGTTCCAAAATCAAACAATCCTTCTATCTCTCTCCATTATCGCCCTCTTCAACCATTAACCTTCAAACCACATTCATTAACCTTCAAACTATTAACCTAGCAGTCACCTTCATATTTTCTTTCTTTTCATCTCTCTCTCACAAATGGACCAACATCTTCATCATCTTCAAGAAACCAAACCCATCTCCATCACCATCACCGTTGCTACAACTATTCCAAGTGAAACATCTAACAACAACACTGATAATAGAAGCAACAACAATAACACCATTAAGATACTCATGAAACGAGAGGGCACAAATAATTTTGAGTGCGGAGCTACCGATGGTTTTCATAGTCTCCACCGCTGGAAAAATGCCTATGAGATACCTCGAAGACGGTGGATCCCCCGTAACAACTTTTGATCTAACGCAATCGAGAAATCAAATCTCCAACAATCAAATTTGAATACACACAATAACAGAGATTCGTTGACCTTCGATAATTAAATAATTGAGATCACACCCTCTCTAAAAAAGAATACACGAGAGGAAGGTTCCCTGGATTGGTGATAACTTTGAGGGAAAACATCGTCCAAAACAACTTCGTACGACCGTCTTAGCAAGTTATACACTCAACTTAACCAATTCGCTCAGAGATAGTACAATAAAGAAGAAACCAAGTTCGATCCACGCTGAATAGAAAAGGACTTAGTGGAGAAACTCTCAAGAATTATAACCCCCTATTCAACAACGGTTTCCAAGTAAGTCAATTCCAGCCGTATCTAGGAGAGTAATCCTCTACATCCATTCCTTTCATGCTGTCAATTAAATATCAGTGGATTGTGGGAGACCAATGTTAAAATCCAAAGTAAAGAAACGAGAGGGATGAACAATTCAGCTGGCCATTCATAAGAGACAATATGGAGCAGCCGCCCAAAAATAGTAGTCGCCTTATATCGCCGTTTTAAACAAAGTTAATCAGGATGAACCCATGGGGAACGAGTCCCTCCATCTGGCATATGAAAAGAAGGAACACTTCCACTAGCCGCACAGTTTACCGAAGAGAAAGGAAAAAAAGTATACAAATATTAGATCAATAATAGATTTTTTCGTAAATAATAAATTTTTTTCCGTATACAAATATTACTTTTATTTAGGTATCATTTACAAAAATATTTGGATCAATATTAAATTTTCATACATAAAAATATTTAGATCAATAATAGATTTTTTCCGTATAACATTTTTGGATCAAAAATATTTGATCATAAATACCATTTCTCGTATATAAAAATATTTAGATCAATAATAGATTTTTTTCCCGCATACAGACTTCATTTTTGTTTAGGTATCATTTACAAAAATATTTGGATCAATAGTAAATTTCGTATATAAAAATATTTAGATCAATAATAGATTTTTTTTCCTGTATACCATTTTTGAATAAAAAATATTTGGATCATAAATACCATTTTTCGTAAATAATAGATTTTTTTTTCATATACAAATGTTATTTTTGTTTAGGTATCATTTACAAAAATATTTGGATCAATATTAAATTTTCGTATATAAAAATATTTAGATCAATAATAGATTTTTTTCCCGTATACAATCTTTGGATCAAAAATATTTGATCATAAAGACCATTTCTCGTTTATAAAAATATTTAGATCAATAATAGGTTATTTTCCGTATACAGACTTCATTTTTGTTTAGGTATCATTTACAAAAATATTTGGATCAATAAAAAAATTTCGTATATAAAAATATTTAGATCAATAGTAAATTTTATTTTCGGTATTGTAAGTGCAAAAAACTGGTGAGATATGTTGATGGTACAGTTAATAAGAAAGTCTTATATATTAAAGGATTGGGCCTTATAAAATTGATTTATAATAGAAGTTGAGTCGAGGATGGAGAAAAGCTCACGAAGTGACAAGCTGGTAAAAAGAAAAAGTCGACACAATCTATAAAACTGGTCGAATCTTTCCTTGACTTAGAGAAGTTTTGATGTGGTTACGCGCTGGAGGATAGTGTCGAGAAGAAAACTCGATGCCAACGGTTAGCGTAAAAGTAATCCTCAAAACAAGCGCAAAAAACATGGGGAACAGTTACTTGGGTCATGCAGCAAGACATCTAGCATGCAGCCAGTTACTTTGCATTTATTTTAACGCGTAGGCAGTTACTTTAATGTATTATAAATAGGAGATCCAACAAAGGGCTCCGAGGTGTTCACTTGTTAACTTGTAAAAACTTCACATTCCCAACGCGAGGAAGCAAAGAGTATTCAAGAGTGCTAATGTACGTGAATCACCATTTTTACTTCAATGCAATTTCTTTATTTTTCAATCGTTCCTCTTGGACATTTTGTTTTATTGTCATTTATGTAAGTATCAGATATGCCTAAGAGGGGGGGGGGTTAATTAGGTTTTCAAAAATTAATCAGTTTATGAGAATGTCTTTACTAATTTTGGTTAAGTGTTTGAAGGCTTTTGATGGTTTTTATCTTTTTCTTGGTAATGGTGATGAAAGCGGTAAAAGCGGAAAGATAAAGAACACAACGATATATACTGGTTCCCCTCACAATCCGAGAGTACTCCAGTCCCCTTTCAAACACGAAAGAGATTTCACTATAGTTAGAATGATTGTACAAGCCTATGCCTACTATCTAACCTATAGGGTGATCAAAGGTTCTTAACACATTTAAAATCAATCAACACTAATGTGGATGAAGAACAATCCTCTTCAAACACAACACTTACTTCCAACAATCTTGGATAGTAAGGAAAAAGAATTCTTTTGAATTTATACAAGAGTTTATGAAGATGAATAATATATCAATCTTGGATTGATCTTCCCTTTCAAGCAATTATCAATGATAGTATAGTGCTCAATGTTTATGATCAATGATATGAATTTTTTCTGGACATGTATGGAACACTAATGCAGAAAAAATATCAATGTGAAAGTTTGAATATCAAAGAGCACTTGGTGTGAAATTTGAGAGAATAAATGTGTATAATTGCAAAGTGAAAGAGGTAAATATGAAATCTGAAAGTGAGGGTATATATAATGTCTTAACACCCCTAGCAATGAGTATGATTCAATGAACAAGTGCAATGTTTGAGTGAAATAAATTCTGATCCGTGTGCACCAAAACAAAATGAACAAGTGCTACTGTTTTAGTCGTAACGGGTTACAAAAATGCCCGTAACCAGTTACGCTATACCGTTGTAGACCAAATTTTGAAAAATGCGTTTTCATAACCGGTTACACCAAGAACCGTAACCGATTACGTTGGAAAGAAAAAGGATTCCAGAAGCAAAAGGGAGTGTGGTTGCGTGACCGTAACCGGTTACGCCTATAACCGTAACCGGTTACACTGAAGGAAGACACAAAAATTTGTTTCTTAAGACTTCTAAAAATGCCAAGATTTTTAAAAGAAAGGACATAGTGACTTTATGCAATAATGTATGTATTTTGAGCGCTATTTTATCAAGATAATAATATGTTTATACCTTAACTCCAAAAGTCTTCAAAAGCTTGTTTAAGAAACTTGATGCTATATTGAGACTTGGATTGAATGCTCTTTGAATCTTTTTCTCATCCTTTCTTGATAGTTAGATATCCATGTTGTCTTCATCAAAACCTTTTGATTGAGAAGCTTGTTTCTACAATTTACGTTTGAACTATCTTTGTACATCATTGTGTACGTTGTCGACAGTGGTTCTACTACGATAATGGAATTCATCATAGATGCATTTGTTGTGTATCTTTTCTAAATATTATAGCGTTCTGTCGGTCACGAGTCACCCTCAGTTGATAACATTAGCACTTTTATGTGGAAAGCTTCGCCAGTTCAAACTCTTTGTAGGAAACCATTTCTCTTAGAGTCGAATATTGTATCAAACTGAACAAGCCAAACCTTAGTTGCATTAGCACGTGTCTTAGGATCAACTAGTCGATTCTGCGAGTGACCCTTAGTTCGTAGGCTTTGGGAGGACTAGCGGTTGTTTACCAATTTCCATAGTAAACAGGTATACCATTTTTGAATAAAAATATTTGGATTATAAATATCATTTTTCGTAAATAATAGATTTTTTTCGTATATAAATATTAATTTTGTTTAGGTATCATTTACAAAAATATTTGGATCAATATTAAATTTCCGTATATCAAATTTTTTAAATCAATAATAGATTTTTTGGCCTATGTCATTTTTGAATAAAAAATATTTGGCTCATAAATAACATTTTTTTGTATATAAAAATATTAAGATCAATAATAGATTTTGTATGCATCTTTATCTTGATTTCGTTATCTAGAAGAGTTGATGAAGGTTAGAGTAACGATGCTGTGATTTACTGAAAGTGAAGTTGAACGTTGATGATGTTGATTCAGAAGTCACAAATCGGTTTTGAAGTGTTTTTTTTTTTTTTTTAGTTTTGTGGTGACGGATTTATATGGAGGAAGGTTGTGAATATGGATTGAAAGGTTTGTTTGTGATGATGTTTATGGTAGATGGAAACAAAAATAGTGGAGGAAGCTCTAATGCAAATTCAGCAGAGTTTTGGGCCTGTTTGAAACACTTTTTGAAAACTGTTTTTAAATTTTCAAAAATTATAAATTTAAAAACCTGTTTGATTGATTTGTTTTTTAAAACAGTCTTTAGAAACTAATTTCAGTTTTTCAAATTTAAAATCTAAAAAACTAAAACCGTTTAAAGATGTTTTTGTTTTCAATTTTGCTTTCTAATTGCCAAATAAGTAATAAATAAAACACACGGAAAATTCACTATTTTCATTAATGTCAAGATGGTAATTAATTGACCATTTTATTTTGTTTTATTTCTTCAATCTCTCACCACTAGCTCTCCACTTTAGCAGTGTTGTTTGGTGCTACACCCATTTTTTTTATCACTTGTGTAGCAAAATAATTATTTATTAATTTTTTTTAACAATCAAATTTTTTATAAATATTATAATTATTAATAAAATATAATATGTTTATTCATTTTAATATATAATTAATTTTAACTTACCTATCCAAGTATTTGTAATATATTAGAAGTCATTTCAATTAAATTACTTTCAATTTAATCATAAATATTGTTTAACATATTATATCATTTAAAAAATTTAGAACTAAACTAAAATTTTATTTTATATACTTTTCTTTGAATTTTTTTAAATAAACATGAAATAATCTAATATTTTATCGAGCTGCGGTAAAATTATAATCTTCTTTTAAAGTTTATAAATATAATTGTATATTTAAATATAAGTACTTATAATATAATTATTAATTATACTACAAATATAATTAATGTACTTAAATTTAATATGTATATGTATATATTAGCCTGATTTTTATATTTCCACAAAATATATCATCGGTATTTTATACTAGTATTTTATTATTTAATATGATAAATTATATAAAAAAATTTAATTACCAAATAAGCAATTTTCTTTTTTTTTAAATAGTTTTCAAAACTAGATTACCAAACAAATTTTTTCATTTCCTAATTTTAAAAACAGTTTTTAAAAACTTTATTACCAAACAAATTTTTGTTTTATTTTCTTCCCAAAAACACCTTCTAAAAAATGATTTGTAAAATAATTTTTTAAACTAAAAAACAAAAGTGATTCAAACTAGCCCTTAGTACATTTTCTTCTCCCATTTCCTTTGCTGTGAGCATATCTATATATAGGGACAGTAAGCTGAGGGTAAAAGAGAGATTGTCATGAGGAATTCTGTTAGAGTTGAGAGATTTTCATACTGATTTTGTGGAACTTATGAGGGATCCGATGCAAATAATTTGTGATTTTTTCATGAGCTGTGAAAAGTTTGTTATGGTTTTGTCATGTAGTGAAATGATGTTATGAAGGGAAAAATGTATGACCCATAAATGAAAAAAATGTGTGAAAAAAACATTCCTTTGTTGATACATGAAGAAAAACTTGAAACTATGGTGGGGTCTCTCTATTGTTTTTGCTCATAACTAAAAAATTGGGCTTAGCAAATGTGATGTGGCTTAATGAATTTGGGCCACCTCATTTTTTTTGTCACTTATGTAGTAAAATAATTATTTATTAATTTTTTTAACAATCATATTTGTTATAAATATTATAATTATTAATAAAATATAATATGTTTATTCATTTTAATATATAATTAATTTTAACTTACTTGTTCAAGTATTTGTAATATATTAAAAGTCATTTGAATTATATTACTTTCAGTTTAATCATAAATATAGTTTAACATATTATATCATTTATAGTTTTTAGAACTAAAATAAAATTTTATTTTATATACTTTTATTTTGTAAATTTTTAAATAAACGTAAAATAATCTAATATAATTATTAATTATACTACAAATATAATTAATGTACTTAAATTTAATATGTATATGTATATATTAGCTTGATTTTTATATTTCAACAAAATATATCATCGGTATTTTATATTTTATTATTTAATATAATAAATTATATAAAAAAAATTTAATTACCAAATAAGCAATTTTTTTAAATAGTTTTCGAAACTAGATTACCAAACAAATTTTTTCATTTCCTAATTTTAAAAAAAAATTTAAAAACTTTATTACCAAACAAATTTTTGTTTTATTTTCCTCCCAAAAACACCCTCTTAAAACTGATTTGTAAAACAATTTTTTAAAACTAAAAAACAAAAGTGATTCAAACGAGTCCTTAGTACTTTTTCTTCCCCTTTCCTTTGCAGTGAGCATATCTATATATAGGGACAGTAAGCTGAGGGTAAAAGAGAGATTGTCATGAGGAATTCTGTTAGAGTGGAGAAATTTTCATATTGATTTTGTGGAACTTGTGAGGGATACGATGCAAATAATTTGTGATTTTTTCATGAGTTGTGAAAAGTTTGTGATGGTTTTGTCATGTAGTGAAATGATGTCATGAAGGGAAAAATGTATGATCTCATAAATAAAGAAAATGGTGAAAAAGAAATTCCTTTGCTGATACATGAAGAAAAACGTGAAACTCTGTTGGGGTCTCTCTATTGTGTTTGCTCATGACTTGACTAAAAATTTGAGCTTAGCAAATGTGATGTGGCTTAATGAATTTGGGCCTTAGCTCTTGAAACCAATGGATCAGTCATAAACCTACCTCTACTATTTATTTGCACCTATTGAAAATAAGACAACAACAAAACAAAAAGTAATAATAATAATTGATTTTAAAATCTAATAAAAATTCAATCTAAAATCTAAATTGAATTAGAATTAAATTTCAAATTAGAAAAAGAACTAGCGGATGAAGAGAATATTATACTAGCTATAAAATCGAACAAAATTGCATGTAATGAATGTATACATATTTTTTTTTCTTCAAATGAATGCAAAAAATGTAAAAGATGCAAAAGAAAAGTCAGGGCAAAATTTAGGGTGCAACAAATGCCATTTTTCGTAAATAATAGTTTTTTTTCCATATACAAATATTATTTTTATTTAGGTATCATTTACAAAAATATTTGGATCAATATTAAATTTTCATATGTAAAAATATTTAGATCAATAATAGATTTTTTTTTCTGTATACCATTTTTGGATCAAAAATATTTGATCATAAATACCATTTCTCGTATATAAAATAAGGCGGAGGGAGACTCGTGGACCTTCGCCTCCTTCTACAATGCCTTAACAAAACCAACTTTATCTTGGAGACAATCGTCTCCTTGTGAAATTTAGAGCACTTATGCTTTATGTCTTCACACTTTCCCTTTCAAGTGTCCTTTTCCTTGGAAGGGTTACTCGTGCCAAGACACAAACAGTAGCTAAGGAGAACTTATAAGCCTCTCGGTAAGTGTAATAACTGGCCTCAAAGAATAACTTCATCTTGCCATCCGACTTTAGATTTAAGTAAGATCCTCCTCAAACATAGAAGAGATAACTTCCTCATGAGTGCGAAATCCACATAGGAAGAATAACAAGCAATATGAGAAGATGAGTATCCGACCCCGAAGTAGCATCCTCAGAAAGACGAGCCCGTTTAGGGGAATATTCCTCTAAGAGGGAGGTATGGTTCTGATCCCATCTCATCTTCGCAGAGTGGTAGAAGGCTGTGGTTGATCTTCCATAGTTAGGGTGGCAACAATAGGAGTATCCTGGTCAACCCTAAGAGAAAATTTGTTAGCTTTTGTAACACCCTGTTTTCCTAACTTATTGATTTGATTTGAATTTCCAAGACATCCCTCCGTGTCTACTCCTCCAGCAATCCGCCGTATTGATCTTGATGACATACTAGATGATTTTTATAGTCATTTGATACTAGAAGAGGCATGCGGTGTGCCAGCGAGTGACTCGTGGGCTTATGAACAGAGCTACATCCAATGATTCTATTAAGTGTCACATCCTTACATGACACTAGATGCCACATGAGCACAACCTAGATCCACTATTTTGGAGATATTGAATGAAGAACGGGCTAGGGATGACCACATATATCGACATGTATTTGGCCTATCAGCGTATTGTGCATGTTGCGAGAGATGCCATTGAGGGGGGAGACATTACAGAAGGCAGTTCTGGTATGACCGTCTTACAAACCATTTTACTCAAGGCACAAAATGCCTTGAAGTACATGCGGCGGCAGAGGAGAAGTAAGGGATTAGAAATACCTAGTAGTTTATTTTTATTTGTATTTTGATAAGAGTTGTATCATAGTAACATTCATTATGTATTATGCTAACATTTAGATTTGTATTATTGTTTGAATTTATACCAGACATCATTGAATTGCATTAGTATGATCAACATGATGTTAATAATCCTTAATATAATCATCATTGAATAAAATATACTCCCTCTGGTCTCATTTATAAGAAAAGATTATCTTTTAAGATACATTGAATAAATAATGTATCTGGACCACATTCTATTTAGATACATTATTTATTCAATGTATCTAAAAAGAAAATATTTTCTTATAAATGAGACCGGAGGTAGTATCAATTAGGACCCTTGTTGTCAAGGCAAAATTTTTCAAATACTTTCCGGAGTTATTTCAAAAATGCACTTATGAAATCACCACCCCTAATAATTTACTGAGATACATATTTCGAATATTTTAAGAAATTTGGAATGAATTGTTCATTTGTTGAACGTTCCAAAACATATAAGAACAAATTCAAATTTCTAATTTGTTTTACTCTCACTCCATAAAATAAAATATTACCCATTTAATAATTAAAAATGAGACACCAAATATCTAACTCACAACCTTTTAAACATAACTTATCTTGACTTTACAAGCATTCGACTAGTGATTACTATGTGATAATTTTTTATTTTTTATATATTTTATTTAACTTTAAATATAAATTTTATTTTTTAAATAAAAATATGATCCAAAATTTAGACACCCTGTGTTAAAACTCTTGTCTCCCTTCGTAAGAACCGGCCCACTTCAAAAACACATCACAATATAATTAATACATGTGATGTTTATATGTTTCTATTTTCTCGGTCTTATTTTACATATGTTCAATCTTTTAAAAATTAGAATAGTAATGTGTCATTAGTTTGTTTTTTTATTTTGAATAGTTAATTTATTGGTCGAATGACATGACTAAATTAAATTAAATTAAATAATTTAATTAAATAAATAAATTTCTATAATTAAACAAATAGTTATTAAACTGCTTGAACAAAATGACTTGGTTTAAAAAAAAAAACGGGACCCTCAAAATTTTCAAAATAATATTTAAATTCTAAATATATTCGTACACACAATAAAATAATAAAAAAAATATAAATTAAAATAAATTACAATTCTAATTAATTTAATTATAAGGAAGAAAAGTGGTTCCAAATAAGTTTTCAAACAAAATCTACTTAGATTTTAATTTTATTTTTGATTGTATCTAATTAGACGGATCTTCGTGGCCTGCAATTAACTGGATATTTGTAAACTGGGGGGTGTACCTGCAAGATACTCCGATGTCAAAGTGAGAAGAGAGAGCAATCAGAGTGCAAGTACAAGATAAAAGTAAGAAAAAATGGTGTTACCTGACCCTCTAGTGAAAGAGGGTATTTATAGCTCCCAGCACTGGGCCAAGGTCTTTACATTGGATTGGATGCCCAAACCCAATTTAGAGACTGCCAGGATTCTACGTGAGTAGTGGAGACTAGCACATTAACTGCTCTGAAGTTAAAGGGGGAGACATGGTCTTTTTGGGAGTGCGTGGACTCCGCCTTATTCGGAGGATTGGAAGTGAAAGAATCCTACGAGGAGGGATCCTCGGAGTAAAGGGGCCGGCAGAGGTGCTCACAGGGAGCACCTGCTCGGGACTTGGTAGGAAGTCCCGCTCAGCCCAAAATCCATCCCGAGGGACTTGCGGACTACCGGGTTAAACCTAGTGCAGCACATGCCCAGTGTACGGGCAGGTACAAGTCCTGGTGACGAGAAGCTAGGCAAGGTCTTCTCTTAGGTCATGTTGAATTTGGGTATCTCGCAGTGTTTGGGCCAAACGTCAGCCCATTCCAGAACAATTTTTATAAAAAAAAGTATGCATTTAACCTGTATGTTTTTCAAAACGGTTGATTCTTCAATTTTTTATTGATTTTGAACGATTTTGATCGATTTTCACTAGTTCAATAGTTATTAGACTAAACTGATGATCCCTTGAATGATTTTGATCAATTTTCATCAATTCAACAATTTATCTGATCGAAAAATTAGACTAAACTAATGATCGCTTCCATTCTCGATTCGAACGACTGACTTTCAAAATACTGCATATGATACATGCGCAAATTTTAAAAATAAACTTAAAAATTAAAGTACTCCGTATTTGATTAAAAAAAAAAAAGTTAGACGTGGAAACATCATTTCTCATTTGAAAAACTGATTTGTATAAAATTTCATTTAAAGAGCATAAAAGTAATCCTTAGTATGACAATTTACAAAAGAATGAATGAAATTCACAGCATAGTTATTTCATCATAATTCTGAATTCATCAAAACTAAGCACACCATCCCCATTCAAATCAAACTTCCCAATCATCAATGGACTTTGAGTCTCCCAATTTTTTCAACATCCTCTTCAAACTCTTTGGTGTAATGAACCCACACCCTTCATTATCATACATTTCAAATGCTTCCTTCAAATCCTTCAATTTTTCATCCTCGCTCACTGATTCCATAAGCGTTATCAAATCCTCCAAAGTCAATAAACCATCACCATCAGAATCCAATGACTCAATCGCAATTTCGGCTTCTTGCGATTCAAACTCTCCACTAATCTTCGCCATTCGACTCCTTAACTCATTCGGTGAAATCTTTCCGTCACCGTCTTCATCAAAGAAACTAAGAACACGCTCAAATTCCATATTAATAATAATATATTCTTCACAACAGAAATCCCTAGAATTGGAGTAAGTTTAATACAATTCAAACTGTCAATTACAAGAAAGTAATATACACTATTTATTAGATTAACGAAACTAACTAGTATATGGTGTTATGGATATTTGTGTTGGCAAAATTGTATGAAACAAAGGGTGGTGTATTATGGAGTATTTATAGAAAATGATTTATAAAGACGTGTTAAATTAATTAGTGGAAGATGAACGATGATTGGAATGATGCAAGCAAGTTGCTGTGAGTGTTCCAGGAAGATAGAAACGGAATAAATGTCACGGCATGTGTAAGTTAGTTAGAGAGAGAAGACTTTCTCAAAATCTCTAGAATAAGGGTCAAATGGATCGCGACTCAGTTATTTTATTTTTTTAATATTTTGATATAGTTGGCGAAGCAGTTAATGGCATATGGCAGGGCTGCCTGTAAACAAACGTGTCGGCGCCACCGCAGTCACACGGTGGATACACTGCCATACGTACATTGTCAACATTCATAATCCGAATAGAAAAGGTGTCGGGCATTATAATAGTCTATTTTTGTTTTAGTTTAATATCTATCTATATGACTATATATACTTCATCAGTTCATATTTCATTTCAAATATTGATTTCGTCAAATAAAATAAATTAAAATAATATTTAAAAAGTTAATAGATTTGCTTTAAACTTTTTTTTTTAAATTCTTAATTAGATAAATAAATCAACGTTTCACAACGTAATTTCATTTATATTTTATTTTAAAATATTTTAAAGAAAACTAAATATATATATTTAAAAACTGATTCAGGACAAAAATAGAAAAAAATATATTATAAGTTTAAATGCACTTTTGATTGCTGTAAGTTAGCTAGTTTTTCATTTTTGTCCCTGTAAGTTTTTTTTTTTATTTGAGTCCTTATATCTTACTTTTTGTTTGAGGTTTAGTTTCTAAAGACAAAATCCGCAGAAAAATCTGCAGGTTTTTTACGGATTTTCCTGTAAATTTTGATTTTAGGTACTTAAACGAATGCAAAAGTGAAATATAGAGATCTAAACCAAAAAAAAAAATTTACAGGAATAAAAATCAAAAACTCGCTAACTTACCTGGACAAAAATGCATTTAAGTCTATATTATATTATTAACTTATTAAGAGAGAAAAAAATTATACATAATGAAAGAGAAGCAGAAGAGAAAACATACCTTTTATTGAAATTCATAGAACAACTTTTAAGAGTAAGTTTGAATACAGAATTTTAAAAGGACAAAATTATTTTTTAAAGAAAACTAGCAAGAGACCCGTGCGTTCGCACGGGTCGCGCAAATGTAATTATAAATAATAAATAAATATAATATAGTAATGGTTAATAAAAGTATATAAAAGATATATAAATTAAGTAGTCTCGTTCAGTCAAAAATAAATATTTTACTAAAAAAAATAAATAACTAAATAAATTTTGATTTTTAATTATAAACAAATTGAGATAAATGTTTGAAAAAATGTAATATATGAATTAAAAAACCTATATTTTATCGCCCCGTTAGAACATATGATCTATAATATCTGTTCAACTTAAGTAAATATTTTGTCGGCCCGTTAGAAAAAAAGGTTCGGCCCGTCGGGCATCCCTATAATTTTAAAAAATTTCTGCATTGTAAATTTATGGATTCTATTGATATTATATGATTTTATGATCATATATTAAATAAATATTTAATGATATGTTTTAAAAATAATGATAATGAATATGAGAATGAATTTAATTTAATTTCTTATTTTTTAATTAAAAATATTTAAAAAAGTAGTAACCATCACTGTTGCGTAAGAACTATAAATTAAAGTTAATAAATGATGATTTAATTAAAATATTTAGAATTTAGGGTTTACAATTAAATATATCATAAATATTAAATTTTCGATTTTAAAAATTCCAAAAATTAAATATTAATAATAGTTTATTAATATTATTATTATTATTGAATAATCAGGATTAATAGTAATAAAAAATAGATATTAAACTTGATTATTATTTACTCACAATATTGATATTAATAGTGATCGTTATTATTGTCACATTCACAATATCGATATTGATAGCATATATAACCCTCCTCATATATATATATATATATATATATATATATATATATATATATATATATATATATATATATATATATATATATATATATATATATATATATATAGAAAGACGGTGTTAATTGTAATTGATGTATTGCAATAAAGAGAAATGAAAATTACAGTTCCGTTTGAAATAAAGTAAAAAAAAAATAGAAAATCATAATAATAATTACATTTAACTATAAACATTGAGGCATTATATTTTAAATTTAAAAAGTGAGTGACAACATCATTAATCAAGATGGGAAATGAAAAGGTTTATAAGGTGACAAATAATTTGGTCAATTTCTGCATTAATATCCCGAGCAAATATTACATTAATATCCGACTTTTAATTATATCAATATTAATCAGGGTTATATTTATGAATTGACAGCTAATTAATTAATTTACTATTTAAGTAATTTTTAAGTATTTAAATTAACCTTATCTTAATTATTTTAAAATAAAATTTAATTTAATGAATTAATTACATCATGGTTATAAAAGTTTGTCAATTTTTTTTCTTCTTAATTGATTTTATAGGTAAAGATCATCAGAAAAATTAATAAGAGTAAAAAAAAACTTTAATAAAAATTACTTCTTAATAACACATATTAATCACACGTAAATAAAATTAATTGTTATTAACACATAGAAATCTAAAATAGCCTTCAAACTTGCAAAAAGATTTAAAAAGCCATCTGCATTAATTTGTATAGGTTGCACCACTATTAATAGGTAATTGAAATGCAAAAATTCTGTTTTTGGAAACATAAGATAGTTGGTAAAGAAATAAATAAAAGATACTGTAATGATTATAAAATTTCATAGGTTTTAATGACATAAATAAAAAGGTAGTGCATTTTTTTTTTTGCCTAATAACGTGATATCAATAACTTGTATAAAAAATTTCATTGGTGTAAAAATGCAAAGATGTTGTTTTTGGAAACGTAAGATAGTTGGTAAAGAAATAAATAAAAGATAGTGTAATGATTATAAGATTTAATAGGTTTTAATGACATAAATAAAAAGGTAGTGCATTTTTTTTTTGCCTTAATAATGTATTTTAGAACAATTGGTATTGACAGAAAATATAATAACGTGATATCAATAACGTGTAGAATGCAAGAAAATCTTTTGGATAATAATTAGGATTGGAAAAAAAAATGTCAACCGGCTAAAGTAAAAAAATTTAATATAATCTAATACAATAAACATATTTATGTTTAAGATAATTTAGTGTACATTTAGAATTTAGAAAATTCAACGTAATTAATTCAAAAATACAATAAAAAAATTACATTGCAGTGCATTTTATAGTGGATCTGAATCAATAATCATTTTATTAAAGAAATTGTTAATCATTTTTAATAAAAAACATCACTGTTGTGTATTTTCAAAATTGTTAATCATTTTTAATATAAAACATCACTGTTGTGTATTTTTTTGGTTTCTTGTCTCCGACAACATCACTATTGTGATTACATAATAACTTTGTAATGTAATTTGTAAAAATTAAGATAATTATAAAATACCAAGAAAAAATAAGAGTGTGACATATCACCCGTAATAAATACCAAAACAATGATATTGATTTATTTTGTAAAAAGTCCTTTTTACCCATAGAATAAGAAAAGTTTTAGTTGTTTAATCAAAGGGTTTATCATGTAAATTAAAGGTAATTTACCTTTTATATATTATAATAGATAGATATAATAATAGATATGCTATAGTAATTCAGAAGTGATTAAACATGTGATCTCTAATATTGTTCAACTTAAGTAAATATTTTGTCGGCCCGTCAGAAAAACTAATTTAATTTATCCGTACGTTACGATCACGCATTGAAAGATAAAATTATTAACCGTTTATAAAAATAATTGTATAACAATTGAATTTTTTCTGTTCATAAAAATATTTATAAATTATTCCCGTTCATAATTGTAACGCATTCCCGTTTATTAAAATATTTTTTTTAATAATATAGTATCTGAATATTTCAAATATTTATTTTTAATTTATTATAAAATGATTTTTTAAGGCTAAATTATCAAATCAAAATAATATTATTTAATATTAAAAGTAATTTCAATTTATTATTAAAAATAATACAAAATTATTACAATTTATCACAAATCTAAAATTACAAAAAATAAAATACATTAATAGTACCTTTATTAAAACGAATTAAATATAACGGTTAAAATAGAAATTGAATAAGAAGAAGAAAATTATTTATCGTTGCTATTTTTTATTTTTTTTATTTATCACATTATCAATTAAAAATATTGTAGCAAACACTTTTCCGTTTATAAAAATAAAACAATTGTTCTCTTTTATAAAAATTGTTAATCAACAATAAACTCTATTTAAAAAAAATTGACATTGATAATTATTGTCTATTTAATTGTAGAACTTAAAGTTGGTTTCAAATTATTTTCTCATAATAACGTAAATGTTACAGTTTTCAAATTCTTGTCTATTTATTGAATAGTTATTATTGTTAAAATTTAACTTCGAAATTTATTTCATGTTAACGTTTATTATAACTTTTAAAATATGATAATTTATAGTTGAAAACCATATATCATTATTAAAAGATAATTATTTTAATATAACAAATAATACATAATTATACTATAAAATCAAAACTATAAAATTATAATAAAAAAAGTTATTCACCCAAAATAAAAAGAAAAATGATTTAATTTTTTACATCCACATTGCATCATGTATATGAATATGATTGATTCAGCTGGATATATAACTAATTTAATTTATAATTAAAATTATTAATAATTAATATATTGAAAAAAAACTTATTTTTACCATATATTACATTAATTATCTACTAAAAAAAGTGTCTATTTAATTGAACTAATTACAAATACACATTGGTATAAAATGCAAAGATTTTGTTTTTGGAAACGTAAGATAGTTGGTAAAGAAATAAATAAAAGATAGTGTAATGATTATAAGATTTCATAGGTTTTAATGACATAAATAAAAAGGTAGTGCATTTTTTTGCCTTATAAAAATAATGCATTTTAGAACAATTGGTATTGACAGAAAATATAATAATGTGATATCAATAACTTGTAGAATGCAAAAAAATCTTTTGAATAATAATTAGGATTGGAAAAAAAAGTTAATCGGCTAAAGTAAAAAAATTCAATATAATCTAATACAATAAACATATTTAAGATAATTTATTGCACATTTAGAATTTAGAAAATTCAACGTAATTAATTCAAAAATACAATATAAAAAGTGCATTTTATAGTGGATCTGAATCAATAATCATTTTATTAAAAAATTATTAATCATTTTTAATACAAGACATCATTTTCAAAATTGTTAATCATTTTTAATATAAAACATCACTGTTGTGATTACAGCTAATAACAATGTATTTGACAAAAAAAACTTCAGTGATATCAACCTGAATTTATAAGAAAATTTTGGTGATCTAAATCATCACAAATTAGACGAATTCAGTAGCGTGGGAAACATATTGAGTAAAAAGCATGTTGTTAGTGGTACCTATAGAAACAAACAAATTATTCAATAAGATATTGTCATCTTACAAAATTTAATAAAAATGGAATAACTAAAAAACTACAAAATTTATTCCAAATAGATTAATGAGAAAAATTAGCAAGTACATTAGCATATCAAGTAAGTATTCAGTACATATTCTTTACCACATTTGAAGCATCTGTGTTTTAGAGATTGAAATTGACTTATTTGAGCTAGCACCTGTGTGATTATTTTGGAGATCTTATGAAAACATAAGTTGTTTTCAACTTATTTTCATAAACTCTGCATAATAACTTATAAAATCAGTTTATGAAGAAAAAACAGTGATTTTCTTTTATCTTTTGTAATAAATAAACATTCACAACATGTGTTTAATTAAGTTGTTTATCCAAACATGGCCTTCTATAAAAATAGTTTGAATTTATTTGATCTAAAAGTAGTTTATAAGTTATAAATAATCACTTATATGATAAGTGCTTAACTGAGCAATTTATACACAGTTCTGAGTAAGAAGAAGAAAAACATTGATTTGGAAAATAGAGAAATTGTAACCTGGCATGAGGGCATTTTCGAAAATGTAAGTATTTTTAGCAGTTTAGGTAGTAGAAGAAGAGTAACCAATTCTTGAAACAAAACCAATGAAACTGAAAAAAAACAACACAGTTGTTAATGGTGCAATCATATTGAAATTCAAGTTCAGAAAAGAAAACAATAAACAAATTCAGAATAAGAGTGTATCTAACATAGTTAATTTGAAAGATTAGAAAAATCTCAAATCTTACAAAATGACGAATTCTTGATTTCATCGCAGTAACAATTTCGCTTTTTGCCATTGTTTCTGTTTTCTTTCACATTCAGTAATCATGATTTGCAGTAACACCAAAAAGAAGGAGAAGAGAAATAGAGAAAATTAGTGAGATCCATTGCAAAGAAATTTAAGAAGTAGAAATATCTCAGTTTTACGGTAACAAATCAAAGAAAAGGAGGAATAGCAACATAATGAAAGAATTTTCGAATTGATGATATGAAAAACTTTGTCTGTCGGTATCCGGTTTTCCTTTTGTTGATACGAACAGCAAGGCGCCATGTTTCTTTAGAATCATCAACATCACGTATGAAATCGGTTCTGCGAGACATTGAAGCTGAAAGAAAAAAATTCGTAATTTTAAGGGTTGAAGATGGAGCAAGAAATATGTTTGGGGAGGGTTTCTACGGATGACATTGATATAGAGGAAGTATAAGAAACCGAAGGGGCAATAGTTGGAAGGATTCATTGGAAGTTGTTAAAAATTGATTTCAGAAGTTGGAAAGGATCAAAATTGGCGCATGGGATATTGGACCAAATGATTGAGTATTGGAGGCAGCAGCTTATGTGATGATTGTGTCTGCAGCATAAAATAGTAAAAACATCAAAAAATAATTAATGAAAATACTTAATACATTAATGACAGATTCAAATTAATTGTAATGACAGTTTTATCCTTAAAATGAAAGTAATCTATGGATTAAAATGGGATTAGGATGTAATTAACAGAGGCATTACTTTTCTTAGTATAGTATTGATTTAAAACAATTTTGACTAAAATTTATTATTTTGATAATTTTTTAAAAAAATTATTAAAAAATAATTGAAATCTGTAACATCTTATAAAATTTTGGGGATATACATAGTTGATGCCAAATACTTTTAAAATTACAAAATAATAAATTCTATGTTTGATACATAGAAACAAATTGTATCATAATGATATGAACTTTCATACATAACATGAAATGAAATTAAACGAAGACAAAGTATTAAACATGATCAACAAGACCGGCAGGTAATTGAAAAGAAAAAACATGAAAGCTCTTCAACCTCAAATCATTATGCAGTTTTCTTACCTTTATCCATATGTCTATATAGAAATACAAAATGTAATGAGTGAGACCTACTTGTCTTTCGGTTAGAGTTGTCAAAATGGGCCCGGCCCATCGGACAGGCCCATCACTACAAAAAATGTTCTCTGCAGCGACGTGGAATACACGTCGCAACGTGAAAAATCACGTGGCAACCTAAAAGTAGCGACATGAGCATGTATGTCGCAGGAGCAAGCGTGGCAACATTGTAGCGACGTGGAGACCACGTCAGAAAGTAGCGACGTGACTACCACGTCGCAACAGGATGACATAGGAAACAGCTCCCTGCACACACAGCAGGTGTGACAGGTGTGGGAAAATGTGTTTGTTGACCAATGTAGCGACGTGTTTACCACATCGCTACATTAAATGCTTTTTTTTTAAAAAAATTTATTCACGCTAGATTTGTTTTGTTTTATATATTTTATATAATTAATAAATATATAATAAAATATATATAATAAAATTTATATAATAAAATTTATATAATAAAATCTATAAAATAAAATTTATATAATAAAATATATATAATAAAATCTATAAAAACTAATTTATATAATAAATTTGTATAAAATAAATTCATATAATAAACATTATATAATAAATTCAATTAATTAAAACTAAAAATTTAAAACTAATATTTTAATGAATTAAAATGTTTAATAAGTTACATAAAAATAAATTAAAAACAAATAAAATACAAAATGTTTTTAAGAAGCACCATCATCCGGAAAATAATTATCCGGATTAAAATCATCAGCCACTCCGTCATCCTCCGGCTGATCTTGAGGAGGAACATTACTGTAATTCCCACCTCCTTGCATAAACCGTCTCATCTGCTCCTCCATCTCAGCTTGTTTCTTCATTATGCCCGCTATCTGCCACGCATGCTGCTCCTCCATATCAGCCCGCTATCTGCCACGCATGCTGCTCCTCCATATCAGCCTGCCTCTTCCGCATCATCTCCAACTGGGCCTCACTATCGCGTCTCGCCATTTGCCTTATTAATTCAGTTTGTTCCTGTGTCAGATTTGGTTGACGCGATCCACCCTCTCCATCCTGAACTCTTTGGAACAGATTACGGTCACCAGATCTATAGCTGGACGCCAAATTTCCAGCCAAAAAAAGCAACCATTAGGCCCTTTATCTTTAATAACCTCACACCAAATGTAGTGATCAACATCCGCGTTAAGCGGCTCCCCCTCTGCTGGCATGAATTGAGGATTATTTTCTAGAAAAATGGCAAGTCGTCTATCATATTCTTCCTGCACACATATTCAATAAAAAAATTAAGTTAAATATTTAAATGCATATTTAATGATACTAAATAAATATATACATATTATAAATTAAAATATATTAAAACGTTGCCACGTGATTTTCACGCCACAACTTATGATTTGCCACATATTTTCACGTGGCAAATTATCAATTGCCACATGAAATTCACATCACAAACTTTGTATCAATATAAGAAAAATAAACAACGTAAATTTCACTTACAAGATACATCCTCGTGCGCTCGTCGACAACACCTCCCGATCTCCTTGTCCGGGTCCTCGAAATCAGCTCAGGCATCAATGGTCTTCTCCCCAACTGCTTAGCCTAAATAATATAATTAAAAATAATTAGTAAATTATATTATGAATAAAGAAGTAACTTAAAAATTTTAAAACTTTTACCAATTGTTGGGCATGCTCGGCGGTGCTAATACTTCCAACTGTGTTGACACAACCGCCCTTTTCAGATGCCCTCATCTTCTTAAAAGTTTCTGATTTAGCCCGGAATTCTGGAGTCCTCCAATATATTACAAGCTCCTGAAAAACCTCCTCGCCTATCCAGCTAGGACGGATGCCGTGAAGCTCATAATTCTCCCTTACTTGCCGCAGCATATAAAAAATTCTTTTAGAGCATCTGGTATTGAAAACTTTCTGAACACTTTTTTCACTCAAAGGATCCCACACACATTTCTCCTGCAATAATGTTGTATGACATTAAAATAAAATGTTAAGTAATTATAATGAGAATTTTATTTAAATAACTATAACTAAAACAATAAATTAAATGCATAACCTATATAAATAACAATACCTTAAACATTCTAAACCATTCATCTTTATTTTTGACGTCCCCATAGCTCTTAAAAGCTGATTTATACACCTGCTGAATTATATAGTTAACAATCCTAGCAGCACTCCGACTCGGCGTAAAACTGAAACAAAAAATGAAAATGTTAGATATAAATTTATACATACTATAAAAGTTTTTAAATAGGAAACTTACTTGCTTCCTTCGGGATGAATCCAAAATCTACCGTCAACGACATGAATCTCATCGGGATCATCCCTCCCACGAAGATCAGCTCCGTCTATCTCATCAACTGCCTCATCAACCTCACGGGCTGGTACATGTGTGGGATGTGGGGTGCGTGAGCCTCCAACCTGTGTGGGGCGTGGACTAGGAGATCGTCCATCCTGTGTCGGACGTGGACGAGGAGATCGTCCAGCCTGTGTGGGGCGTGGACTAGGAGATCGTCCAGCCTGTGTCGGATGTGTACTGCTGGATCCTCCCGTCTGCTGAAAGGAGGAAGTCATCTGCATGGGATATGAAAAACCAGATCCTCCAGTATGCTGGAAGGATGAAGGCATGCCAGTATGGGCGAATGGAAAGCTGGGCGGGGGCACACCAGTATGTGTGAATGGAAAGCTAGGTCCTCCCGCCTGCTGGAAGGACGAGGGCACACCAGGATGCTGGAAGGATGGCGGTACCGCTGAGTACTGGAAGGATGGCGGTACCCCAGACGGGAACGTGTGGGAGGAGAGTAATGGGGTAAAAGCCTGAGTACTGGCTAAAGACATAGGATCAACACTCTGAGGGCGGGAAGACACGGCCATGTGAGGCGCCTCACATACTACTATCCTCGGACGTTGGGACTTCTTACCACTATCTTTACTCTCAGGTGGCATTTTACCTATTTTATTATTCATCAACACATAAATATTCATTAACACATAAATAGATATTCATTAACACATAAATATATATTTAATAGATATCCATTAACACATAAATAGATATTCATTAACACATAAGTAAATATTCATTAACACATAAATGAATATTCATTAACATATAAATATACATTCAATGTTTAGTTATTCTTCATCTTCGCTATCCACATCATTCTCTTCATCATTCTCTTCATCATTCTCTTCGTCGTTCTCTTCGTCGTTCTCTTCGTCATTCTCTTCATTGTTGTCATCGGATTCAAACTCTTCATCATTCTCTTCATCCATATTATTTTCAACCAACAATATAGATGCATCAACTTGATGTCCCTCAACAATTGTATCAGACAAACTTGTAATGTCTTCAGCTGCAACCACTTTATTAATTTGATCAACATCATCAACTTGATAGGCAACATCTTCTACTTGATCGCCATTTTCAATATGACCTTGCGGTTTTGTTTTTATTACAACACACCATCCTCTTTTACGTGTCACAAATGAAGGATAAGGTACATAATAAACTTGCCTAACAATATTTGACATTATGAAAGGATCATACTCTTTGTATTTCCGGTTCATTTGAATCTCAACAGTACCATATGACCTGTCTATTTTTGTGCCTCTACTTGGATCATACCATTCACAATAAAACAAGACATATTTATTTTCTGAATCCATGTAATGGTATACCAACTCGTAGATATGTTTAATAACTCCATAAAAGTCATCTTCACCACCATCTGTAACTCCTTTTACAAATACACCACTGTTTATGGTTTTTTTCCCTTCGGTCCATGCCTCAGTGTGAAACTTATATCCGTTCACGAAGTATGTGTGCCATTCATTTGCGCTTTGGATAGGGCATTCTGCCAAGTTTCTCAAATGGAGTATTTCTGGAGTTGGTGGAAACACGGTAGACAATCTTTGCTTGAACCATAAGGGAAATTGAGCATGAATGACGCCGGATGTTGACTGTACACCGGTACTATGAAAATAGGCATTGTTAAATTCCCTACAAAATATACACCATAAGTTAAATAAGTTTGGTATACAGACATTGTCAACAAAGGTAAAAAAACTATTGGGTAAACTTACTCAAGGTTTTGTTTAACTTCAACGCAGTTGATCAAGACATGGACATGTGCGGATTGCATTTCTTTCTGGGTCAACCAATGCACACTCTTCTTTCCAGAAGGTCGACCTGGAAGACCGAATACTGATAAGGTGAATTGACTCCTCTGGTTGACATTTACCGGATTCCGTATGGTTCTAGGAGTTAACATCAAGTGATTGAAATAATGACTGCAAAAATGTGATGTTTCTCGATGCAGGTAATGTGCACATATAGAACCTTCATCTCTTGCTTTATTCTTCACTGATCGCTTTGAATCACCCATGAACCTTTCAAACGGATACATCCACCTATATTGAACTGGTCCACCAAGAAAAGCTTCATATGCAAGATGCACAGGTAAATGTTCCATGGAGTCGAAGAAACCAGGCGGAAATACTTGTTCCAACTTACAAAGAATGATTGCAATGTTTTGGTCCAACTTCATGATGTCTTCCACTTTTAAAGCTGACACACAAATATCTCTAAAAAACTGACTAATTTCAGTTAGTGGATCAAGAACATGTTTGGGTAGCGAGCCAAATGCAATTGGTAACAATTATTCCATGAAAATGTGACAATCGTGACTTTTCATTCCATGCAACTTCCTAGTGTTAGGGTCAGCACACCTTGATAAATTTGATGAATACCCATCGGGCATTTGTGGTGGTCGTTTTCTTTACCTCCCCGTTTCACTTGGGAGGACGGCACGCTAAACCCTTCACGCGAAATTTGGAAGGAGAATGCGCCCGTGGTGGGATGAATTTTGTTTCAGTTCTTCCTACGATATCACACAAACTTTCTTATTGTCCTACGAGTAGGAAAGGGGAAAAAAGATCTCAACTAAACCCTAGGAGTTTGCTAAGTGTGGGGATTTCACCTAGACTAGAAATTCTGGAGTCCGGGAGGTCGGTTATACATAGGGAAGTGTTTAAACACCCTACATATCTGTAGTACTCTACACGAACCTTCTCTGTGTCATTGTGATTGTGTTTATTGCTAATGATTGGGAAAGTTTCTCCTTTGTATTAGGAGAAGGAATTGAATTGATTTGAAAAAGACAGACAGACAGACAAACTGACTATTTTTGGTATTTTATTAGCTCGCTGAGATTCCTTGCGAACCTCATGCCTACATATCCCTAGTGGAAGTCAGAGCTTAATGTAGTTCGGGGAACTAACTAGGGAAATTAATGTTTTTGGTGCCTTGCTTGAAGCTCAAGGTTGAAGCATGGAATTAAATCTCTGTTTACAGTAAAGAGACATGAAATTATCTCTACAGAGAGGTATTCGTACTATTCTACCACAAACATTTAAAAGAGTGACAGAATAACTGAATTCATTTCATTCAAGAGGGGGACCTTACTTGTGTATGTGCAAGTATACCAGTCAAATGCCTCTTAAATGAAAGAAAGTTGCTCATCCAAATTAGGGAAAGTTACCACATGTCTGGGTTTTACTGCCAGCTCATGCCTTTCAAAATCCTAAATGGGAGACTTGATTAAAATTGAAATTGAAATGTAATGTTTGTTTGAATGTGGTAGAGTAGTAAAAATATCTCTCTATAGAGATAAGCTATATCTATCTACTGTATAAAAGATTTGACTTTAGCTGGCTTGTATGAGGCCCAAGCTTGAGGCTTTTTGATTGATTAATTAATTATTGACTCTGGGAGATGACTCCACTGGGGATTAATTACATGATATTTTTGTGTTCTGTACAAAGCCCAGAATTGAGGCTGACTCTACTTAGGGAGACTCTATTTATGTGCCTTGTACAAAGCCCAAGGTTGTGGCTGACTGCTGAGGATAATTAAATGAATGACTCTATTTTATGTGCCTTGTACAAAGCCCAAGGTTGTGGCTGACTCTAGCTAAGGAAAACATTATTTTCTGCCTTGTACAAAGCCCAAGGTTGTGGCAGACTCTTAAATAAACTGAGTATGGATGACTCTATGGGGAAAAGATCCTAGGTTTTAGGAATCTTTGACACATGAAAATATGGTTTATCTGCCTTGTACAAAGCCCAAGGTTGTGGCTACTGAATGATGAAGAACTCATTGGGGAGACTCTATTATCTGCCTTGTACAATGCCCAAGGTTGAGGCTGACTCTTGACAGTGGAGTTTTATTGTTTGGGTGCCTTGTATGAAGCCCAAGGTTGAGGCTAACTGTTTTTGTTGGTTTTGACTCTACTGAGGAGGTTTTATTTATTGAAAGACTGTTTTTCTTTGGAAGCTAACCCTTTCCAGGGATTTTGACTCAGCTGGTGAATTTGTCTGTTAAAAGACTGACTTTATCATGTTTTTGGAGGCTGACCCTTTCCAGGGGTTTTGACTCTTTCGGGGAAATTATCTCCTAAGAGAAATGAATCTTTTTTATTGACATTTATTAATTGACTTTGGAGGCTAACCCTTTCCAGGGGTTTATATTAAAAATGAAAGAATGTGTGGAAGCTAACCCTTTCCAGGGATTTTATTGAAATGATGGATTGATTTTAAATTGACTTTGGAGGCTAACCCTTTCCAGGGGTTTATATTAAAAATGAAGGAATGTGTGGAAGCTAACCCTTTCCAGGGATTTTATTGAAATGATTGGCAGAAAGATTATCTAATGGAGACTTCTTGTTTAAAGCCCAAGATGAAGGCTGACACATGCTGAGGATGATCAAACATGGATCCTAGACTCTGCTAAGGAAGATTGATGAAGATAAGGGTGACAGAGACTGTCCATGTCTCTCATTCCAAAAGGTGTACTCAATGCAAAATTGAGACAAACTTAGCTTGTTTAAAGTCTGGTTTAAATTGGAAGAAACTCACCAGGGTAGGCTAAAAGGTGACTAAAGACCTGTTCCTATGTTTATAAGAAACCTGATGGGTCCTTGTATACAAGCTCAAGAGGAAGCTGGAAATGCTTTTAAGAAGCCTGTGGGTCCTTGTACAAAGCCCAAGAGGAGGCTAATCGAGGGTCCTTGTTATAGCACAAGAGAAAGCTATGTAGTTTTGAACTTATTTTGGCTCTAAGCAAATGGGTAAGAGGTTTCACCGGGAATAATTCCTCTTTGGGTGGATGTGTCCTATTATTTTTGGATTCTAAGGTTTTTGCCAAGATGTTTCACCGGGAATAATTCATCTTGGGGGTTTGAACTACAGATCTCTAATTAGGAAAGAGCCTTCACCGGGAAGACATTCTCAATCCTAGGCCATATTCCTATAATATATATATATATAGTTTAACTGTTCTAAGGTTTATACTCAAACGTAGTTCTAAACTAATATATGCACAATTTATATTTGACAGTAATTTAAATAAAGACTGTAAATTGAAAGCTTGTAAAGCCTAACCTGGATGGAGTGGAGGCCATTGAAGAAGTATGTACAGAGCCTCAACAGTAATTTTTGTTGTTTTGTTGATAACAATTGAATATATATGATAAACAGTTAATGGTTTTTGAAAACAGAAGAAGTGAAGATGGACAAAGGTCACATAGGTATCTGAAGAGTTTCACCGGGAATAATGCCCTTCAAATACCAGAAGAATGTTTTGAAAACAGAAAGAAGATTTTGAAAATACAGTTTTGAAAACAAACTAAGAAGAGAAGGTTTTTGGGACTTACACTCTATTAGAGGCCCAGTACTTTACAGTACTGGTGTAAAAGCAATTTGAAAATGATTTGGAATGATACAAGGTTTTGTTGTTTGAAAACCTTAATCATCCGTTTAATTAGAGATTGAAAACAGTTTTGAATATTGACAAAAGTCAACTTAATCAAAGTAAAAATAAAGATTTTTACTTAATTAAGACCTAAACAATTAGGGTTTTATCATAAACTTTATTTACAAAGTGATTAGGTTAAAACAAAGTGAATATATGTATTTAAAGTATTTAAGAAAACACTTAAAACATACTATTTTAAACCTAATAAAAATATATGAAATAAATAATATTTTTTATGATTTTTTTTATTATTCACAAAATAGGTATATTAAATGATAAGTGTGTGAAAAATGAAGTGAAAATAAATAAATTTGATAGGTTAAATAAATATGTGAAGTTTGTGAGAAAATGAAAGAAATTGTGTGTTAAAAAGATAGTTTTGGCCCTTGGAGGGTTTGAACCCACGCCCTCTAGGTCACACACTCAAAACAAACACCACTGAGCCAACGCGCGTGTGGTGATAGTAACTTGCATTCATTTGGTTATGTTTCAAAACAACTAGTAAATCATTGAAAAATAAAAGAATCAAAAAGTCTGGGGCGAGGGGGAATCGAACCCCAGACTTGAGGCATGATGAGACTAAGGGCGTATGGGAGGCCACTAGGGCAAGTTTGTTCAGTCGTTTAAGGAACGCATACCATTCAAAATAAAATAAACTTTGGCCCCAGATTCAAATTTTGCGCGCCATGGCCATAGTCATCTTCTTCCTCGAGCTCAAAGACTTTCAAAATCCTAACTCTCTGGTTTCTCAACTAAATGACATGATGTAAACATCAATCTTGTTCTAAATTTCCTCACGAATCCAGATATGTAACTAACATTTATTTATATGAACTATAGCTACCTAATTTCTCAGAAAACTCTAAGAACATATAAACCCTAAATTTGAAATTAAATGACAAACAAGATGAAAAAATGCAAGATGATAGAGGGTTTTCAATCCTCTGATGATGCTAAACAAGATAGAATCGAGCTTTAACTCAGTGAGTGCTTAAATTAAAGAGGTGAAGTTCAGAAACTTACCTCTGAAAATGGAGGTCGTGAGGATGATTGAGAGCACCTGGGTTTGAATGAATGATCTCAATAGCTTCCTTGAGACTCAATGATGCTAACTGAATGCTTATTGGAGCTTGAATCCTCCTGAATTACTCTATGGACCTCCCTCGATTTCAGCTTCAAGTGAACATGGAGGTTGTTGAATTTGGAGTTACAGATGAGCTGCAGCCATCTGGTTAGCTTCACTATGACCTGAGGAGTGTGCCTGGATGATTGGCTTGACTTGAAACCTCCTGAATCACTCTATGGACCTCCAACTGCAAATGCTCCAAAGTGAGAGCAACAATGGTGTTCCTCTACTTACAGAAGTGATCCAGGTGCTTGGATCACCTCAAATGACCTCCCTTGAGATGTTAGAATGCTCACTTTCCAAAGATAAGCTCTGGTTTGAAGAAATCGATTCTTCTTGCCAAAGAACTTTGAAAAACAATGAACATGAGAAGAGAAAGAGAAAGCAAGGAATATGGTTGCTTTGGTGTGTTTTTTGAATGAGAATGAGGCCTCTATTTATAGGCAAATGTCTCAGTACTGATTGGGAGAGTGAGCTTGCTTAGTGAAGCAAGTTTGGTTTCTTAGCCATGAAGAAATTTCAAAGAATATCCAAGTGTGATCATTGCATTTTCGAGCCACCTCCCCTATCCATTGATTCTATCTGATCTTAGGGGACAATTCAGATGCAAAGTGAGCTCTAATTGGTTGGTGAGAAGATTCCTTGGGTGATTCATCAATTTGCCATAAATTCTCAAAAGTAATCATTACATAATCACATGTTCTTGTTTTAGGAATCTTCTTCAATTATCATGGCATGGTGAAAATGAATGCATGGTATTGTTTCAGACATGTTATGGGTCGTGTAGCATCCATTAGTGAAGCAAAAATGCACAAAATTGCAAAGTTCCAATTTGCTCATGACCTATAATTTTACTTCATGAGGCCAACTTTGGACAAGCATAACTCTTAGCTCAAATTGAATTTGGAGAAGGTTGAACACAATTTGGAAAGCCCTAAACATCTACTTTAAATCAATAGTTTATGTCTTCTTCAGAATCATTTGGGAAATTTGTGAAAAATGAGCCCAAAGTTGGATGAAAACTAGGTTAAAACACTTAGAATTTTTTTTAAGTGTTTATGACCTAAAACTTCAAAATCTCCAAAACCCTTAAATGGTTGATCTTTTGAAAAAAGTTCCTTTGTAAGATGTTGTTTTATTTTGCAAGATCTACAACTTTCATGTTGGAAGTTTTTTGAGTTGTGTAGGTGAAATTTTGAGTTCTCACCATGCCCTCAAAAACCCTAATTCCCGACTTTTTGCTCCTTGATGAATTTCTTTGAATTTCTTTGGTCAAATGACTTTGACATCCATATATTGATGATATTGATCTTTGAAAGTCATTTTTTGACCAAAAACCTTAAAAGTCAATGATGATCCCACACAGTTGACTTTTCCTGACAAAGTGAATTTTTTGGGCTTTTGTGAAGAAACAAGATCTTCTCCTCAAATGAATGATGTAAATGGATTATATTGAGGTAGTAGAGATTCTTGAATCATGTATTGAGTTTTGGATCCATGCCCTGATTAAAAGTCAACCATCCTGGTGAATTAGGTCAAAAACCCTAATTGTCGACCATATGAAAATAATGACTGTAGACTTTGAATTGGGGTGTAATGTCCAGTGGATCTTGTCATATGAGTTATTTGTAGATGATTGATGTCTTTGAATGATCCCCTGGGGCTTTTTAGGGTTTCCCAAAGGTGATCCCTGATTTTAGTCCTTGATAGGCTCCAAACCCTAGTCTGTTGATCTGAGTAATCCTGTACTTAGATGACTGGGTATCTTAATCAATCATAGGTGTAATAATGAGGATTTTTAGTCTTATGCTTGTATTAGAGACTAATCCTTCTATTGATTGATCCTTTGCCTGAATTTTCTTGTCTTTGAACACCCTCGATTGAATGCCAGACTGTCCTAGGTACTTACTTTGACTTGATGAAAATCCTGAAGATATGTCATCTCAGGGGGGTCAAAAATTAGGGTATGACAGATGCCCCTATTTAAGTTTCTTTTAACTGGAGGGAGAGAGATTGATATCTCGATCTCTTCTGCGTAAAAGAGACTTAAATATCAAAGAATGCCCGAATTTTGGGCGCTCCTGAGATGATAAAATATTTGCATGATTTGATCCCGTTGTCGCACTTGGCGGGGAATGAGGAGACAAACTCCTGCAGAAATACTTGATGTGGATTCTGGTGAATGGATGGCAATGTAGGATGCGCAATCCATCTTCTTTAACTAAGTGTTGATACTTAGAAAAAGGTAAACAACCTCCCCCTTGTTTCGGATGTCCATATCTCGAAACTGGTCTCAGTTGCGTTTGGACAATATCTCAGATAAAGAGAAAATCTCCAAAGGTTTGTTTCCTCATCAAACTTCTTACCAGCACTTGGAGGTAAGATACCATTTGACGGTAAATAAAGAAACTTCAAAGGTTTGTTTCCTCATCAAACTTCTTACCAGCACTTGGAGGTAAGATACCATTTGACGGTAATAAAGAAACTTCAAAGGTTTGTTTCCTCATCAAACTTCTTACCAGCACTTGGAGGTAAGATACCATTTGACGGTAATAAAGAAACTTCAAAGATTGGTTTCCTCATCAAACTTCTCATCAGCACTTGGAGATGAGATACCATTTGACGGTAATAAAGAAACTTCAAAGATTGGTTTCCTCATCAAACTTCTTACCAGCACTTGGAGGTAAGATACCATTTGACGGTAATAAAAAAACTTTAAGGGGTTGTTTCCTCATCAAACTTCTCATCAGCACTTGGAGATGAGATACCATTTGATGGTAATAAAGAAACTTTAAGGTTTGTTTCCTCATCAAACTTCTTACCAGCACTTGGAGGTAAGATACCATTTGACGGTAAATAAAGAAACTTTAAGGTTTGTTTCCTCATCAAACTTCTTACCAGCACTTGGAGGTAAGATACCATTTGACGGTAAATAAAGAAACTTCACCATCTTCCCTTTTGACTTGGCATCTTTGAAAGATTGTCATATGGGCCCGCGCTCTTTTGAGGGGCTAATGACTTTGTTTGAAGGCGGACGAACTGTTTTCGGGGTGAAAACTGCCATTCGTCGACTGGTGCCTGGGGAATCAACAAACTGTTTTCCTAAGAGGAAAACTACCATTTATCGACTCTGTGGGGAACTAAACATCCCTGAAACAGACAAACTGTTTGAAGAAACTGCCATTTGTCGATCTCTTGAGTATTTAACAGACAAACTGTCTTTCCTTGGGGAAAGACTACCATTTGTTGACTCCGCTGGGGATCATGAACTATCTTCTGGATGAAGACTACCATTCACTGATTCTGCTGGGGAATCATTTGTCGATCTGCTGGGAGATTCTGAATTTTTCTTTGACGAAAAAGCGGCATCTCTCGACCTTGCTGGGGAAATACCAAACCTCTAGGGAATTCCAAAATGCGAAGCAGACTATCTTATCTGAGGAAGACTGTTGAATGTCGCTCTCCAGGAGAATCTCGGCTGAGGAATTCCAAAAGTGAACAAACTATCTCCTTGAGGGAGACAACCATTTGTTGACTTGCTTGGGGAGATCCTTGTGTATGAACTGTTGTCTCGAAGGAAAAAGTTTCTCCGGAACTTGCAGGGGAAACTTGAGTTCATGCCTCAATGACTTAGGCATTCACAGAATCAAAGCCTGATTCGGCTATGCAATTATGATGTAATGTATGCATGAATATTATGACAATGATAAAATGTAAAGTGAATGTGAATAGAATTGTCGCGGATGTAAAATCCTAAGATACGACTGAAATTCTTGTGGATCAGAAGATGTCCTCTTCTTGGAGTTCGAACTCTGTCGGGAATATCTGGTTATTAGTTGTCCGCTGTCCGAAGTAAGTAATATGAATTGAAGTAAAGATCCGTCATCGGGAGATGTTCGCAAAGCGACCTCATGGGGAAAACTTGGTTCCCGGAGTCTCAACCGTTCTCGGAGCAACTATTTGCGTTCTTTCTATTGTTTGTAAACCTTAGAAAGAAATTTCACCTTTATTTTTGCAAGTAAATTCATTTTATTTTATGAAAACATTTGTTTCAAGAAAATGACTGTTTAAACTTAAAATGCATTT
The DNA here is from genome assembly GCF_029867415.1 of Vicia villosa. Classification (NCBI taxonomy): domain Eukaryota; kingdom Viridiplantae; phylum Streptophyta; class Magnoliopsida; order Fabales; family Fabaceae; genus Vicia; species Vicia villosa. Next base: position 48,124,600 of record NC_081180.1, on the reverse strand, counting down.
CAAGAAACGGAATAAGACTAGATTGCAAAGGAAAAGCACAAGGCTCAAATTATTATATATGGAATGGTAATCAGCCAAATGCTTGATTCCATGGAGTATTTACAAAGTTGGAAATTGGTAATTTTCGGGAAAAGGGCTACGATGAAACGTGACGACCGTTATATTTCCCTTCCACTCCGAGTTGCGCTGTATTCGTGCTTCGTAGAAGATGACCTACTGCTGATGAATACTCCGCTATGGATTTTGAATGATCAAGTTTGTCCTGAACACAGCTACTTGCCATATATCCCTAACTTTTGCGTAAACTACCCCTTTCGGGTTTTAAGTCTACCGGGATTGATTAATATATATTTTTATATGTCTCTAATTTTTGCCTGAATCGCCCTTTCGGGTTTTCGATTCACCGAGACGCTCTTTTTTGCCTAAGCCGCTCTTTGCGAGTTTTCAACTTAGCGAGCTGTTCTTTTAATTATTTAGGCGAAGTATTTCTTGACTGCGTCGACGCTCACAGGACGGGTGAATTCTTCTCCATCCATAGTTGTGAGTATTAAGGCTCCTCCTGAGAAAGCTCTCTTGACCACGTAGGGGCCGTCATAATTGGGAGTCCATTTCCCTCTCGAATCTGTGAGAAAAGATTGAATCTTTTTGAGTACAAGGTCGCCTTCTTTGATTGTGCGAGGTCGAACCTTTTTGTCGAAAGCTTTCTTCATTCTTTGTTGATATAGCTGTCCGTGGCATAAAGCTGTCATGCGCTTTTCTTCGATTAAGTTCAGTTCATCGAATCTGCTTTGACACCACTCGGCTTCTGTTAATTTTGCCTCCATCAAGACTCTCATTGATGGGATTTCAACCTCTATAGGTAGGACTGCCTCCATGCCATATACAAGGGAGAAAGGAGTTGCTCCGGTCGAAGTACGTACTGATGTACGGTAACCATGAAGAGCATACGGGAGCATTTCATGCCAATCTTTGTAAGTAATGACCATCTTCTGAATGATTTTCTTGATGTTTTTGTTAGCTGCTTCTACAGCTCCATTCATCTTTGGTCTGTAAGGAGATGAGTTGTGATGTTCAATCTTGAATTCTTCACAAAGTTCCTTCATCATTTTGTTATTCAAATTTGACCCATTGTCAGTGATTATCTTGCTAGGAATGCCGTAGCGACAGATGATGTGATTCTTGATAAACCTGACGACAACTTGTCTTGTAACATTTGCATATGAAGCTGCTTCAACCCATTTGGTAAAATAGTCTATAGCTACCAAGATGAAGCGATGTCCGTTGGACGCTTTTGGCTCGATCATTCCAATCATGTCGATTCCCCACATGGAGAAAGGCCAAGGGGAAAAGAGTATGTTGAGAAGAGATGGTGGCACATGAATTTTATCGGCGTAGATCTGACATTTGTGACACCTCTTTGCGTACTGGTAGCAATCTGACTCCATTTTCAGCCAATAATATCCTGCTCTCAGTATTTTCCTTGTCATGGTGTGTCCATTGGTGTGAGTACCAAAGGAACCTTCATGTATTTCTCTCATGAGTATTTCTGCTTCTTTTCTGTCAACGCATCTGAGCAGAACCATGTCGAAGTTTCTCTTGTACAGAGCATCTTCATTCAGGAAGAATCTACAAGCTAACTTTCTCAAAGTCTTTCTATCTTTCTTTGATGCCCCAAGAGGGTACTCTTGCTTTTGAAGAAAGTTCTTGATGTCGTGATACCACGGTTTGTCGTCGATGATTGCTTCTACTGTGAACACATGAGCGGGCCTATCCAGGCGCATAACATCGATCCGAGGAATGTCATTCCAATGATTTATCCTAATCATGGAAGAGAGTGTGGCTAATGCATCAGCCAAATTGTTTTCTTCACGAGGAATGTGATGAAAATCTACCCTGTCGAAGAATGGTAATAATCTTCTCGCGTAGTCTTTGTAAGGAATTAGCCCTGGTTGGCGTGTTTCCCATTCTCCTTTGATTTGATTGATGACCAAAGCAGAATCTCCATATACATCCAAGTGTTTGATTCTTAGATCCATGGCTTCTTCGAGACCCATGATGCAAGCTTCATTTTCGGCCTCATTGTTTGTGCATTTGAAAGTTAATCTGGCAGTAAATGGAATATGGGTACCCTGAGGTGTAACAATGATTGCCCCAATTCCTCGTCCATAAGCATTGACAGCTCCGTCAAAGATTAAGCCCCACTGGGATCCTATCTCAGGTCCTTCGTCTGGTAGTGGCTCATCGCAATCTTTCATCTTGAGGTACATGACGTCCTCGTCCGGAAAGTCGAAACTGGTTGATTCATGACCATTGAGTGGGTGGTGAGCCAGGTGCTCAGCTAGAATGCTTCCTTTCACGGCTTTCTGTGCGTGATACTCAATGTCATATTCTGATAACAACATCTGCCAACGGGCAATTCTCCCGGTTAAAGCAGGCTTCTCAAAGATGTACTTGATTGGATCCATATGAGAGATCAAGCAAGTAGTATGTCGAATCATGTACTGGCGGAGACGCTTGGCAGCCCAGGCCAAAGCACAACACGTCTTCTCGAGCATGGAGTAGCGGGATTCACAGTCAGTGAATTTCTTGCTCAGGTAGTAGATGGCATGCTCTTTTCTCTTTGTCTCGTCTTGCTGTCCAAGGACACAACCCATGGAGTCTTCTAAGACGGTTAAGTACATTATCAAAGGTCTTCCTTCCACTGGAGGAGACAAGATGGGTGGTTCGAGCAGATATTCCTTAATGCTGTCGAACGCTTTCTGACAATCGTCTGTCCAGACGCAACTTTGATTTTTCCGTAGAAGTTTGAAAATAGGAGCGCAAGTTGCAGTCATGAGATATATGAATCTCGAGATGTAATTCAGACGTCCAAGAAATCCTCTAACTTGTTTCTCGGTTCTGGGCGAAGGCATTTCTTGAATTGCCTTGACTTTGTCTGGATCTACTTCAATTCCTCGTTTGCTGACAATGAAACCAAGGAGTTTTCCTGAATAGACACCAAAGGTACACTTGTTGGGGTTCAGGCGAAGCTGAAACTTCCGTAAGCGTTGAAACAACTTTGTCAGATTCTGTATGTGATCTTCTTCATTTTCTGATTTGGCAATCATGTCGTCCACATAGACTTCCACTTCTTTATGCATCATGTCGTGGAAAAGCGTAGTCATGGCCCTTTGATAAGTTGCCCCTGCGTTCTTTAGTCCAAAAGGCATAACTCGATAGCAGAACGTGCCCCAGGGGGTGATGAAAGCTGTTTTTTCCATGTCTTCAGGTGCCATTTTGATTTGGTTGTATCCTGAAAATCCGTCCATGAATGAGAAAACTTTGGATTTTGCTGTACTGTCAACCAACATATCAATATGTGGTAAAGGAAAATCATCATTAGGGCTAGCTTTGTTCAAATCTCTGTAGTCGACGCACATGCGGACTTTTCCGTCTTTCTTAGGAACGGGAACAATGTTAGCTAACCACTGAGGGTATTCTGAAGTGACGAGGAAACCTGCGTTGATCTACTTTTGAACTTCCTCTTTGATTTTCATGGCCATCTCCGGATGAGTTCTTCTTAATTTTTGCTTGACCAGAGGGCATTCTGCTTTTAATGGCAAGTGATGCTCCACTATACTGGTATCCAACCCTGGCATATCTTGATAAGACCAAGCGAAGACATCTGAGAATTCTTTGAGCAGCTGTATCAAACTCTCTCTGATCTCTGAACTGAGCGAAGCTCCAATCTTAACCTCTTTTTTGTTTCCATCGGAACCAAGGTTAATGATCTCTAGAGGCTCATTGTATGGCTGAATGGCCTCTTCCTTTTGTTGAAGTAACTGTGAAATTTCCTTTGATATTTCTTCGTCTTCTTCTTCCTCTGCCTCGAATACAGGAAACTCAAAGCTTGGAGAAGTCATACGGTCGCACGTTTCAACGGGGTATTTTATGATTAATCTGCATATGTGTGATAAGTTTTATTTAGACAACGAGGGAAGACTCGGTGTATGCAGTTAATGGAATATTTGATGTTTTTTAAGAGTGTTTTTTAGGATTACCAATTTCCGAAAAAGAGAAAAGGAAAAACTAAACGAAGGAACAGAATGACATTTTTATTTATTGACAGTCATTTCTTGAAACAAAGACCCTATAAAACAAAACTCTATTGCTTTGGGCGAAGCAAAGAGGGACATTTTCCTAAGAAATAGTAAAATGCAAAGCCCTATGAAACATCTCTTCACCCTGGGCTATGGTGAGAGGATAAAATAACGGTGAAAGTTCCTACTTAGGAGTGCGAACAACAGTTGAAACTTCAACAGCTGTCCAGTAGTGGCGAACCCCATTGTGCACTAAGTAATCTGGAACCTTAGGCTTAAGCTGGCCTGTGGTAGGTCTTGATTTACCAACCACTGTCTTTGCAACACTCAGACGATCTTCTTCTACTTCAGCAGACTGAGCGGTGTGAGCATACCCATTTCCGAGTGGAGTATGTCGAACTTTCTTTTGAGGAAACTTCCAATCTTCTGAATGGAGAGACTCGTTGTCGGAGACACTTTCGAGATCATCCTCTTCTGTATTTTGGTCTTGCTCTTCTCCCAAGATGGCATTGACTAGATATGTGAACTCTAGATCCGTAGCCTCGGAAGGTGACTTGGGGATATAATCCTCAATGATGACTTCACCAGATGCTGATGATGAATAGCAAGGGTTATACATCTCTTTTGGCTGAGAGAGGTACTCAAAATCACTGTTCCATCCAGTTGGAACAATATCTTCAAGAGAGATTCTTGAACTTTCAGGAGCGGAGTATTTCACCATGTAGTCGAATTTTCTGCTTGGTTAAGATAGGATAACCATTCCTCTTCATCGGTGTTTTCCGTACTGATGGTATTGACTGCTTGTTGAACAGGTTGAAGAAAACCTCCACTGCAGAAAGTTTCTTGAATAGGGAGAACTACCTCAATCCCTGGGATAGCTTTTGATGATGTTGGAAAGAATCCAATTCCCGTTCTGTTCTTGTTGTTGGTAGGAATATTAATGTGCCCCCAACCACTGGTAGTGCCATCCTTTACAACTTGGATTGCATCTTTGTATGAAGAAATAGACGCTGCTTTCCCCTTTCCTTTGTCTAAGGAAAGTGCTTGGAATTTAGTTCCAACAACTTCTTTTGGTTCTATGTCGGAGAATGATGACAGGTTGCTGACGATCAGAGCTCGTTCTCCACATACGGTTACCAATTTGTCATTTCTTATGAACTTCAGTTTCTGATGAAGTGTTGAAGTAATTGCCCCAGCCTCATGAATCCATGGGCGACCTAGCAAAAAACTGTATTGTGCTGGAATGTCCATAACCTGGAAAGTGATTTTGAACGTCTGAGGTCCAATAGTTATAGGAAGATCCACTTCTCCGAAAACTGACTTTCTTGATCCATCAAATGCTTTGACGATGACGTGACTTTTCCTTAGAGGGTAATCTTCGAAAGATAATCTTGATAATGTTGATTTAGGCATGACGTTGAGAGAGGATCCATTGTCTATTAGGACTCCTGTGAGTGTATTACCCATGCAGCTAACTGAGATGTGAAGTGGAAGATTGTGGTCTACTCCTTCTTCAGGAAGATCTTCGTCACAGAAACTTAGGCTAGTTCCCGCAGAGATGTTGGCAACGATGTTGTTAAATTGGCTTATTGTAACACTTGGTTCTACAAAAGCTTGTTCCAAAACTTTCTGTAGAGCTTCCCTATGAGCTTCAGAACTCAATAGCAGGGAAAGAACAGATATCCTAGACGGAGTATGTAGTAATTGGTCTACAATGTTGTATTCACTCCTCTGGATTAACTTCAAGATCTCATCATTTTCTTTCGCTTGAACAGCATTGGTCGGATGATTGTCTTGCCTATGTGGTACTTCCTCCGAAGGTTTCTCCACATTTTCTGTTGTTCTGTTGAAGACTCGTCCACTTCTGGTGACTCGACTAACATCAGCAATGTTGACAACAGACGGTAATGGTATTTCCTTACCATTTTCAATGAATGTAGCATTGTACTTGTATGGTATAGCCTTGCTGGACTCATACGGTACAGGACCTGGTAAGTAGATGACTAGTGGTGCAACTGCTGTCTTCCTGCTATCATACTTAACTTGCATAGGTTCAGCTTGATTAATTTGAGGAGATACGGTAAAGACTTCGTCATCTTCTCTGTTGGCAAGAACAGTAATGGTATTGTCATCCATCAGCTTTTGGATATCGTTGCGAACACGCAAACATCCTCGTGAATTTCTTCGACAGATTTCGCATCTACTGTAAGCGTGGAAATCTGTTCCAAAGTAGGCAAGTCCATTTAAAGTTTTGTGGAACCTGACTACCGATCCTTCAAGGTCTTCAACTTTGTAGATTTTGTATTCTCCTGGACATCCTTGAACCATGTTGACGTCATGTTCAGTTCTGACTCGGATATGTTGAATCCATCCCAAGTCCATTTGTTCTTGTAATGCAGCTTGAACTACGGCACATCCTTGATTATTCTTTGGACAAATTTCACATGTGAAGTAGTTGTGAGGTGGTACATGACCGTACCCAGCTTGTCTAGCGTGCATCCTGACAAGATTTTCCCCTATCTGACGAATGTCGTAGATTTGAATGACATTGGGGTGTTGATCTACCAGATTTACTGAAGCTTCTTTATGATGCGGCAAAGGATTTGCTTGGACGTTTGGATTAGTATCTTTGAAGGATAGCATTCCGCTTTTCACTAATCGTTGGACGTCAATCTTGAAAGGGAAACAGTTCTCAATATTGTGACCTGGTGCCCCCTGATGATAGGGACAAGATTGGTCAGCCTTATACCATGGTGAGGAACTGTTTGTAGGATTTGGAGGACTTCTTGTCTGAATGAGTCCTTTTGCCAGTAATGTTGGAAACAATTCCGCATACGGCATTGGTACGGGGTCAAAGGCAGGATACCTAGGAGCCCGATTGTTGTAATTTGGAGGTCGAACCTGCTGCTGAGGTTGCTGCGACCTTTGTTGAATTTGTTGTTGCGAAACCTGAGGTTGATAAGCTGGCGCTGAGTTAACAACCGGAGTTATTGTTGCAACTTGAGGTTGGAATTTCTTCTTGATTTTGTGCAAGACATTGCTGACATCTTGATCCTTTTTCTTCTGGAAAGAACTTCCATACTTCCTTGGACCAACAGAAGATTCTGGTTCTTTGTTCAAGCGTCCTTCTCGAACTGCTTCTTCTAAACGCACACCCATGTTTACCATCTCGGTAAAGTCACTTGGTGCACTTGCAACCATTCGTCCGTAGTAAAATGGACTTAAAGTTTTGAGATAGATTTTTGTCATTTCTTTCTCTTCAAGTGGTGGACAAATTTGAGCAGCAACTTCACGCCATCTCTGAGCGTATTCCTTGAAGCTTTCTCTATCCTTTTGAGTCATGGCCCGGAGTTGATCTCTGTCGGGAGCCATATCCAGATTGTACTTATAGTGTTTGACGAAGGCCTCTCCGAGGTCTCGAAAAGTACGAATCTCTGAACTGTCCAAGTTCATGTACCATTTGAGTGCAGCACCAGTCAGGCTGTCTTGAAAATAATGAATGAGCAATTGTTGATTATCAGTCTGAGTTGACATTCTTCGAGCGTACATCACAAGATGACTTTGTGGGCATGAATTCCCTTTGTACTTCTCGAATTCTGGTACTTTGAATTTGTGAGGAATCTTAACATTTGGAACCAGACAGAGGTCTGCAGCATTCTTTCCAAATAGATCTTGTCCTCGGAGAGTCTTGAGTTCCTTCTGCATTTGCAGAAACTGTTCTTGGAACTCGTCCAATCTTTCATACACGCCAGCATCCTCACTTGGAGCGTGATGATATACTTGTCCGCCCTGCGGGGGAAAAGTATGCATAATGGGCTGTGGAGAAGCCATGACAGCAGATCTCGGTATCTCAGCATTCTGTTGTGCAAAACCCATTGCCGTTGCTCTTGGAACTTCAATTTCCAGAGGTTTGTAACCCTCCGGTGGACGCATATCCATGGTGACTTTTGGAGCTTCAGAAGCTGGAGGTATGTACCCTTCTGGAGTAAAGTTATACGGCATGCCCCAAGGTCGATCAGGCGGCATGGTATACTGAGGAATAGGAGTAGAAACAATCTCGGAAACCACAGTCCTTTGTGGTTCTTCTGGCGTAGGTCGATTCTGCGCAACTACCAGGGCTTCTACCATACTATTGAGTCTTTCAACAGTACCTTTGAGAGTATTAATCTCTCCTCTGAGTTCTTCATTCTCTTGCTCAAAGTCTTCCATTCTTTTCTTGCGACTTGAACGAGTGTTGTATGGATGAGACAGCTTGAAAGTCTTGGTTCACCTCCTTCTCCTCCTCTCTTTCTGGAGAAAGGAAAGTGACTATTAGATCCGCGACAATTCTCGTGTCAGTGCGTACAACTAAAGCGATGTATGATATGCAATTAAGTTATTATTTTTCAAGGAAACACCATAATTACGTTATGAAACATCAAACTTTTATTAATTAAGCGAAAACGCCGTTTTTTACACACTTTGAAAATGGAAATACAGAGAAACTGAGAGAAAGGACTCTAAAACTTTGATGATGAGCCGACTTCACGTTCTAACATCTTCTTCTGTTTCTTGAGCTGAGCGTTCTCTGACGTGAGCTGATCGATGATCCAGGAAGCAGGAGGGATATGATGAGAAAGTGACGTTTGTGTCACTTGTCGATCGAGTACTTCAAGTAACTCATCCTTCCTTCTTAGGATGTTTTGAATCTCAACATTTTCCGTGTTGACAATTCGATACTTGTTCCTCCAAGCATTCCTTTCTTGGCATACCTTGTTTAATGCCGCTTGCAGTTTTTCAACATCGGTGGAGAAAAGGTAAATTGGTTCCCTTAGGGGAATAGCTGTCGCTACCGCGAAAAATGGAATCAGAGTTGCCACTAATATATTTATCCCATAAGGGAAAGGAATACCAGGAAACCTAACTCAAACAAGAACAAGGTCTTTCGACCAGAGAACAGGGCACAGGAGTCGGTTACGCGAGGGGAAGGTGCTAGCACCCCTCACGCCCATCGTACTCGATGGTATCCACCTATGTTTGTCTCTTATCTAAAGGGTGTATCTATGTCTAAACCTAAATGCGAAATGAATGCAGAATGTAGGGAAAATAAAGAATTATACTCGCACGGGCCCTACCCCGCTGCCTACGTATCCTTTTCAGGAATCAGAGAAACCGTAGCTCGGCTAAAGATTTTCTGTTTGTTTTGTGTTTTTTAATTGAACAGCGGTTAAGGTCGCAATCCACGATGCTCGACCTTTGGAGACTTACACGCCTACTTTGGAATGGACTTAACTTGTTCTTAAGCGCCTAACAAGGCAAAAGAATGAACTTGGGTTTGTGTTTTTTATGTAACTACATGATGAACAAAACCCAATACAAGGTTTCGCACCACTTCGTCACTTTGTTTTAATTCGAGCCTTTATTAAGTGTTTTAAATGTTTTTGGTTGGGTATTTTTTAAGGGAATTTACTTTGCGATTAGAATCACATAAAATGTATAATGATTGAGAAGCAGATTAGGGAATGAATCCCACTCACTTCTATCCCATTATATAATGTTCAAGAAACAGATTAGGGAATGAATCCCACTCATTTCTATCCCATTAATTAATGTTTGAGAAACAGATTAGGGAATGAATCCCACTCATTTCTCTCCCATTAAGTAGTGACTGAGACACAGATTAGGGAATGAATCCCACTCATTTCTATGCCACTAAGTGATTGAGAAACAGATTAGGGAATGAATCCCACTCATTTCTCTATCACTTTCTTAATGTGATTCGCATCTTTATTTATTAATGTTTTAAAGTTGAAAAGGAAAAATAATGAACAAGGGAACTAACCTATTCTCTAATCTAAGTTATTCTAATCTAAGTCTAATGGCCCTAAGGTCAAGGATAACTATCCTAACCTATCTCAATTCCTCTTAACAAAGAAGGGAGAGTCTAAGGGAACATGGCAAAAGAATGGAGTTACAACTCCAACAAGATGAGAAGAGAGCCCTAGGGAAGTAGCAAACCAAGGAAATAAGTGTCCTAAATTAAACACAAAAGCCATATGGCACTACACGAAAATATTCACAAAGAGCTACCAAAGTATCGCATAAATCGTCACTTAACAGTTAGCGAACGAACATCCATTAATCGAAACAAAAAGCGAATGAAAACATGAACAAAGCTTAAAGTCAGTAGCAATTAGTTCATTTGTAGGTCTAATACCTCACACCAATCTTATGTTAGTCAACTAGCTTGAAGCAACACAAAGTTCTAACAAAAACTAGACAAATCTAGGTCAAAATTAGTTAGTAAGTTCAAATGGTGAATGAAGTTAGGAAAATGCAATCAAATGATGGAAATCAGTAGCTAATAACCTCTAATAGGTGTCTAAACAATCATGGAATCAAGTCACAAAGTTTCATACAAAATTATAGGTCATTTGTACAAGTTATGGTGCAATCGTTAACCAAAGGTGAGTTATTTACAAGTGAGAAAGAAAAATCAAGTAAAATAAGAAAACATGACTAAAAAAAAATCAACTCCAGGTCCTAGGACCTCTAAACATACCTAATTATATGTACAAAAAGTATCTAAGTCAATTGCATAAAGGCAAAGCAAATTATAGGTCAGATTCACATGGTTATCCGTTTAGGAACGTACATAAATTGGGTATAGAAAATCTAATGAAAACCTAACCAAAACATAGAATTAGACTTTTATCTTTTTCACACCATATGGTATATGAGTCTAATGATATCATACAAAAAATGGCAATTAGATTCTACTCCTAAGGTATTAAACAAAATTAATTTGCAAAACATATCAAACTTAAAAAGAAAATGAACATGTTGAAGGAAAGGATTTTTTAAACATAGAAAAAACAATTTCTAAAAATCTAAAAAAATACTAAAAATATCTGCACACCTAAATCTATCTAAAATGTATTTTTATTGATTTTTTATTTGAGTAAAAACAAGTTTATGAATCAAAAGCTAAGTGTAAAACAAGATTGAAATAAAACCTAAATCTGCTTAACAGGGGGTGCATTGGCAATGTGTATATGAACAAGAATCACTATGAAGGCGCACAGGCCCAAATACTAGAAGGTGCAGAAAGCGAATGTGTACTAGGCCCATACGCAAATCAGGGGCGTGGCCCATCAGCAAACAAACACATTTCCCTCTTTATTTGTTTCAGCAATCATTTATTTCATTTTTATTATTACCAGCATGCATGTACTATGGTATTTATTATCTAAAACGTGACATGAAACGAAAAAAAAAGGGACAACACATCAATTGGGCAATCTCATTTTAAGTGAGAAAGAGACAAAAAATAACTTGCATCCAATCACACACCGACACGCAGCATTCTAATTATATGAATAAAGCCAAAATTCCCAACCAAATGGGAGCAACACCAATCACACACCTGCCACGTACCCTGAACCGGAGCCCCACCATGCTCAACACAAACAGACGCCGGAGCCCAGCTCCGGTCGTCTTCTCCGTCAACCACCGGCGCCGCTCATGAACAAAGTGACCAGAAATCATGAAATCTTATACCTTTTAACTCGCTTTTTCGTGCTAATCACAGATCCGGTGTTAGATTTTATTAATCTTATCTCTATCATGCAAGCCAAAGGCATCAAGTGAACCCTAACCTTCACAAGTTCCACTAATGCACACAAACGTGGTATCAAAATAATCCTCATGATTCAAAGATCCCAAATACGCACTTCATACGTTCACCACGCAGACCGGATTCATATTCAAAGCACGCAAATTCATGCACAATATGCAACACATACAACGAAAACATGGCGGTCTAATTGTCCTAACCCAATCCCTGATGACGGGTTCCAGGCCTATATGCTTCTAAAACCAAGGAAGGAATCACTTACTTGCAGAGTATTGATCAAGATTTGTAGAGATGATCGCTTCCTTTGTTCTTTGATGATGACGAATGCGAAGGTCTTGCTATGCGTATTCTTGCGAGAAAACGAACTTAGATTCGACGAAGGTCTTGTATCTTGGAAGTAATGATGATCATGATTGTGTCGTGAGGAAGGTGATGGTGATGGTAGCGTGAAGAGGATGAGTGTTGTTGAAGCTTGAGGAGTAACAATGGAAGATCTTGAAGCTTGAAGGTTAACGTTTTGTGTCGGTTATCTCATGGTTGAAGAAGATGATGAAGAGAGTATATTGATGGTTATGGAAACGGTTATGGAATCTGTTAGAGAGGGAATTGGAGTGTGGTGAGAGTGAGAGTGAAAAATGAAGTCGTGTGTGTTGCGAAACCGTGAAAAGAAAATTGTCCTCTGAAATGTGAAGTGTGAATGGTTTATATATGGAGAGAGTGTATGGAGCTTATGGTGGTGTGTGTTGCATTGTATTTTTTCTTTTAAGACTTAATGAACGAGTTTATATATTTGCGGTAGGTTTCCCTTGGTACTTTCATGTACTCAGTGAGATGCATGACCGATTATGGCAAGTGAACAATGCTGGGATTCCATGCAATATTGACCGAAACATGCTCATGGCTCCACTTTTACACCCATATAACTCTCTCCTCACTTCATCATTTATTCTGATCTTATGCTCAAATGGAAGAGGGTGTTGGATAGAAGAAGTATGATGTTGAGAGTTCCTCGAGAGAGTGCCTGGAAGCATGAGCAAAACGACCTCAATCATGGTATGTCGCAGCTGAAGTGTCGCGTGCGCAAAGCCTTGCATGGATACCAGCCAAATGCAGTTTCAGCATGTGACTTTAAAGCTCAATAGATTGGAAACCAAACGTCCAAATTGCGTGTTTCTTGTCTTAATAGAGAGAGGGCATGGCATGGAACATGTTGATACTTCATTATGATCCTGAAGGTGTTCGTAGAGCCTAGAAAAATGGTTTGGAAACGGCATACCACGTGCTCGATAAATTGCTTGCGCTTGCCTTGTACTGGTGCCTACGCCTTGGCCAAAGTGTGACTCAGTGAGGTCACGACTTTAAGGCGTCGTAAATGACTCAATAGACACCCAATTTTCTCAATCCTTGTTTCAACGGATAGGGGACATGGAGGAGAGTAAATTGAAGTTAGACTTGACTCCATATGTTGCTTGAAATTCTCTATAAAGGACCTCAAAAACTGCACACCACGTGTTTGTTAAATGGCTCACGCTGGTCCAGGAACATGCCTGGCAACTTGTATTGATCCCGTGATGATTTCCCAACTTTGCACTCTTATAACTCTTGATCCATGCCTCATACGGAAAAACTCCCAACTACAATATTGTAGAGGACCATGGGATGAGCATTTTTTATGTTGACCTTGTCTTGAAATATTTCCATTTGCCACGTGTAAAATGGTTGTCATACCCCAAAATTTGCCCGCATATATTTTCATGTCATTTTATTTCAAATAATTGACATAGCCCGGTCGGTGAGGAAGTAAGGTTTGCAAGTGCAAAATCCCGGGTTCAAATCTCACCTCTAACATTTTTCCTTTATTTTGCATCTAACCGTTTTAATTTTATTTTTATTTTATATTCAAAAATCACAAAAAAGAATATTTTTATTATTTTAATTTTTAATTTTCGTATTTATTATTTAAGCTTTTTTTAAAAGATTAATTTTTCATTTTTTTCATTTTTTATTCACAAAAATATCAAAAAAATCATAAAATAAAAAAAAATATATATATATATATATATCTTGTTTATGTTTCGTTTCATGTTAGGATAGTCATTTAGCATTTCACTTTAGAATAGTATATAACTTAATTTTTATCCTATTTAAAAATATATATAAACAAAAAATATTTAGAGATTTTATTCCTTCTTTAGATTATTCTATTTTTAGAACAACATTTTTATTTTTGGAACGAATCAATATAAGTAATTAAAATATCAAAATCAAATCACATTTTGATTTGAAGTTTTGATTATGTTAATTACTATTTGATTTTTACCAATTTTGTTAACCTAACATCTTTGAATAAATAGGGTCTCAATTTAAGACTTTGAGGGGGCGGCACCAATTTCCATATTCCCATCCTCTCTTCATTTCAACCACACTACCACTATGTTCTGTAATTTTCTTGACACCAAACCAACAATTTCATTGAAACAAAGTTTCAACTTCACTACTAATCTTAACTTTCACGTACATAAACTAACACCATAATAATACAAATCCCAAACAAAAAAACCTGTAAACTCTAACAACAGCCAATTGCCAAGAATTCCATAAACTCATAACCTAAACACATAAATCATCACTAATCGGTTTGTTTATTCAAGTCATTTTGCAGAAAAAAAAACAGAACATGGAAGGAGGAAGAAAGCATCTCCGCCGCTAACACCGGCCAGGATCTAGTCGGATCACCATCCTCTGTTGCGCCTCCGCGCTCACCCTCCGATGAAGACCGACGAACACCACTCGGCCATCACCGCAACGCATCCTCCGACCGAATCACGTTCAAATCGCGCAACCGTCGTTCTTGGTAAGTTTCCGGATTTTTGTTAAATCATTTTACTCTGAGTTTGGTTGTTTAATTTGTTTCAGGTGATGTTTGAATAGATGAAGATGTCACTGTGTTGTTTTCAAAAGCAGAACCGAGTGAGGAAGAGAATAATTTAAAAGCCAGAATGAGAGAGAGCTGAAAAATCTGAAAAAATGGTTGGAGACGGACAAGATTGTCTTCCCCACGGTTTTTTGTTGTTCCAAATTGCTATGGGCTTAGAAACAAAGCCCAGTTTGATTACCAGTCCTATACCACTCCCAGCGCCCCCAAGTTTCTTTTATTTTAATTTTTTTTTTCTTAACTTTTTTTTTCCTTTCTTATTTGTTTGATAATTTAATTAATTTTTAGATTAACATTTAACCATTTAAATTGACCACCGCTAATTAGAATTAGGAATTAGTTTCATCATTTAATTAGTTAGGTTATTTTTATTTAGTTTAGTTAATTGACATTTAGTTACCATAAAATCAATATAAAACACAAAAATATTTGTTTCTCCTTTAATTTGATTTTATCACTTAATATAGTTTTAATTAGTTTTAATGAATTAGGATTTAGATTATTTTTAGAGTAAAATTAATTAGACATTAGTATTAGTTAATTATTTTAATAATTAGGAGTAATTAGACTTGATTTTAGTATTAGTTTAATAATTAATTTAAATTAGGCTTTCACTTAAAAATAAAAATAAAACTTAATTTTTCACTTTCTCCCGATTTCTTCTCTCATCTCGAAATCCCTTGTATGGCGCGTGTTTTGTTTATTTTATTGCTTTTATTTGGGTATTAGAATGTATATAGGTCAAATGTAAATATTATAGTAAACCTCTTTACGTTTCTGCACCTTTAAAATTCCTGTAAATATATTAACTGCTAGATGTATGCTTAGGATTGTATGGCAGGATACTTAAAATCAATCGCTAGCTAACCTTAATTCAAGATAACAATATACTCGAAACTAATTCACTCGCACTCACTCACCTCTAGGGTACGCCCCTCTTGGTTGCCTTTACTTACGAATAATGGTCGTGTCCCTCGAATATAGAGGTACCAATTAGCAAAGGTCCCTCAATATAAAATCGTCACTAAGTCCCTTGATGACCCGCGACTGTTGCCTACGAAAAGTGACGATCGTCCCTTCGAATATTGCTAAAGGTACCTCTACTTGTTGCTTTCAAACGACCTCGATGACCCTTCGATGACCCGCACGTCCAATATAAACAAGGATTTCCTACTTCTATATAGTATGGATAATCCTAGGAATTTTAAAGGTATAGAAAAAGACCAACTATTAGGGTAGTTCTCGTAACCTGCCTAGCTCAATAAAAACATCTTTTCAAAAACTTTTTCAAAGGCGAAGGCTACGCATTTACGCTAAAGTCCTTACGTCCCTTTTCAATTCAAAACAAACAAAACATGAGCTAAGCAAGTTAAGAGCCCGTAGATAACTACGGATGAAAAGGGTGCTTGCACCTTCCCTTTTCATAACTTACCCCCCGAGCCCGTTTTCTTTCAAATAAGGTCTTTTTCTGTACTTTTTACCTTTCCTAACATTGGACAAAATAAAAGTCGGTGGCGACTCATGCTCACCGCAACATTGGTTGCTTTAAAATAATAAAGTCAGTTCACCGTGTTACAGAACTGGCGACTCTGCTGGGGAAACTTTTAAAGAGGGGTTTACCTTAGGGCTTAGATCACTAATTTGTTTGTTTGATTGCTTTAATTCTCATTGTTGCTTGGGTTTTGTGGAAGATGAATCCTATACCCGGATTCGAGTGCACTTTAAGATAGGAGCGGCATAGTCATGGAGACCTCCCTTGTGCATGCTTGGGATTGGTCAAAATGAAGTTCGCGCTTGAGTTAGGCCTCCACTGGTTATTGTGTACCTCTTTTGCATGAGAGAGGTTTACGCATGTATCTTTGGGTGCGCCGGAGCTCAAGGACCTTTAGTCACCTTTAACCCATCTTAACCTTTAGGAACGTAGTGGGAGGGCTATTCTTGGTGCATGCCAAGTTATGGTCGCGACCCGATACTACAACTCAGATAGGTTTCTTCTTAAAGTATCATTGCGTGGTATGCATGTACCATGTTCGAGGGTGCTTTAGAGGGGCTGACAATTCTGAGTAACTGGTAGAACCTGTTGCTGATTTCATCCTTATCCTTAGAAGTACCTGTTGGGGAAGGGTAATCACCTGGTCATACTCCATGCAAGCTGTAAACCTAAGGACTCTTGTGTGACATGTTTGTTATCTAACCACTTGATCTCCTTGCAGGTTTTTGTTTGTAGGATTTACTTGTCCATACTACCCTATGCCTTTACATAACGTGCTGACTAACCTTTTTCAGGGATCTTAAGTATTTAGGATGCATAATTCCCAAGCACTGTTATGGAAAGACTATTAAGAGCCATAATTCATATCATGGGGCCAGAGGATTTATTTTCCTCTAGCCAGATGCTCTCAAACTCAAAGGTATAATTCCTATCAAGGGGCAAGAGGATTTATTTTCCTCTAGCCGGATGCTCTTCAAATTTGAAGGTACAATAAACTTCTGTCAAGGGGCAAGAGGATTTATTTTCCTCTAGCTAGATGCCTTCAAATTCAAGGGTACAGTTCCTATCAAGGGGCAAGAGGATTTTATTTTCCTTTAGCCATATGCCTCCAAACTCGAAAGTGACATACCCCGAATCAGAGGCTATGACCCACTGGATATGGTGAGCCTGATTCTTAAAGAAGGACGTTCAAAGACGGAAGTCGAAGTTCTTCAACAAAGCTGCAACTACATGTCAATGTTGCAAATTGGGTTCCAAAAAGATCCTTGAAATCATTGCATATACATTTGCATACATATCATTGCATAACAGGTTTCCAGACAACGAGCTTCTCATTTTCTACCTCAAATCCCTAAAGCTTAATACTTACAACTCCTTTGTGGCTTCGTCAGAATCTTCTTCTTAGAAGTAATCTTTAGTTCAGATACGAACGCTTGGTTTAGTTTCCTCTCTGGGGCACTTGGTCAGTCGATCGATAATTGCCAACCAGTCCGAGATAAAGTACAAGACCTGATTGATGCAAAGGTTATCATATTCACACCTGCAGGCCAGATTTGAAGTTCTCCCTCGACTCAATGGACCTTCTGAAGCAATAAGTCCATACGGAGAAAATCTCCTCAATATTGGCAATTTGTAATTTCTCATGCATTTTCATGCGTAATCTTTCTTGTTCTTGTTCAATACTGTCTATATGCAATACTTGTTTGTTTTTGAACTATAATAACGATGCATTGGATGTGTTTGTCTTGAAAAAATTCATTCGCTCTCGCTCTAATATGGTCTTATTTGCTTGTGATACCAAACTCTCAATGATAAAGCATGATGACTCTGAAGGGAGAATGACGAACACATAATACCTATAATCTCAAATGGTATGCTTTCGAGTAAAACCCTGTTGATGATGTACAGGCATTGTTTCAAATCCCCAAACACTGGAGATATAAGGAAGTTAATCCCTTGCCAACCCCTTTGAGCCTTGAAGTAGGAGTTTCTTTTCTATACGAAAAAACCCCGCATTTAACCCAGGGGCAGGGTAGTGTTCAGTTAACCTGATTGAGCGTTCAAAATTCATCAGGAGCAAGCATCTAAGGATACAACAATGGTTATCTTTCAAAAGGATGAGGAAAGTTAATACCACAACGGTTATCCCTCGTCGACCAAGAAATGAGGCGGTCATAATCTTTCCAACAAATCGAAGACGTCTCAGGATTATACGACTTGTTCAAAAAAAAAGGGGAAAAGAATGAATACAAAAAAAAATCCTGCTAAGTCAACAAACTTGAAAACCAGCGACTTAGGCAAAAGTTATGGCATCCCGCTGGACTTCAAACCCAAAATTCAAAAGAGTTTGTCCAGGCAAAAGTTAGGGAAATATAAAAAAAAATCCTCAACAAAATGGGCAAAGCCGTGTGACTATAAATTCAAAGAACAAGTCGTGTGATCAAACACAAAATACGAAAGGTAAAGTGACTGCCATGTCCAGACACCTCATTGATTCCTCAATCATCTCAAACTCCTCTTGAAGGATGAATACTTGCATCGAGTTAACTGAACTTAGGTTGGAGAAAATCACGAAGGGGGTGGGCACCAATAAAATTTTGAGCCTAAAAATCTTTTTTTTTTTCTAAACCCATGAATCTGGCCACGTTACAACCCTCAAAAGTCCTAATTGAGGCAGGGTTAATTCGAAAGCATACTGTAACGAGAATACGGTAAACTGACTCCTGAGAGTTTTGCTAAAACGTTTGAGTTGGTATCACACTATCTTTCACAAAAATCGATGTTTTAACATCCTTTCAAAAAAAATTCCTTTTAAACTTCAAGACAAACATGAACTTTGCATTAGATTTATATTTCTCATACTAAACATTCTTTGCATATGAACAAGTACTTGACACCAGGAAGACTTCCATCATGAGCTGCAGATGAAAAGTTTAACCCTCTCAAGGGACAAGTTGTCTTCAAAACTCCGTTGAGTTCGAGCATGAACATCTCAAATTATAATCACCCTCATGGGCACAAAAACGGTTGAAATACCCCATGGACTAAGCGTTCAGATATTCGGGGCAATCAAGCCAAGATTCAAAGGATCTCTCAAAACTGCTGAAATTACCAGGAGCCTTCACCCAAGCACAACTAGAATTACCTCCAACCCTGATCAACCAGGGGCATGATTCCTAAGTTCATGATACAGGGGCATGTTGCTTATGATAGCACGAATATCAGAAAGTCCCCCGATAGATAAAGCTGCAGAGACGTCTCATACGCCCGACTCGGTCAGTCAAAAGCTTGTATATACAAGGGGCATGACATATCTCATTCATCAGGGGCAATCAAGTCAAGATTCCGAGAATCTCTCAAAGATGCAAAAAATAATCAGGGGCATGTATCCAAGTAAATCTTAGTCTATTTCCAATCAACATGGGGCATTGTTCCTAAACTCATGATACTGGGGCAAGTTGCTTATAACAGCACAAATCTCAGGAAGCCCTCCCGACAGGCATGCTTCAAAAGTGCTCCGAAGAGTAGAAATATTTCCACGACTGACTCATAAAACGCCAATATGTACAAGGGGCATGACATGTTATTGTCCAATTCATTTGGGGCAGTCAAGTCGAGATTCAAATAATCTCTCAAAGGCGCTAAACAGTCAGGGATTTATTTTCCCTGCAAAACACTGACACAATTTACTGTCATCTTTAATAACATTTTGCATTCATACATCATATACCTCATAGCATATGCATAACACTCTCATTCATTTCAAAAAACATACAATGCATTACATGCATCATGACATTGCATAAAACTAACTTTGTCTTTCAGGTCAACCAACCAGACAAATATCATCAACAAATCAATCACTATCGAATATACAGTCTGGAAGCTTGAACCCCAGATTCCCGAAGAAATTCGCTCCGGAAGCTTGAACCCCGGATATTCCAAAGAATTCTACGCCAGAAACGTTCCGGAAGCTTGAACCCCGGATGTTCTGAAATCTATGCCAGATATGTTCCGGAAGCTTGAACCCCGGATGATCTGAATTCTACGCCAGAAACGTTCCGGAAGCATGAACCCCGGATTTTCTGAAATCTACGACAGATATGTTTCGGAAGCATGAACCCCGAATGATCTGAAATCTACGCCAGATATGTTCCGGAAGCTTGAACCCCGGATAATCTGAAATCTACGACAGAAACGTTCCGGAAGCATGAACCCCGGATGTTCTGAAATCTACGGCAGATATGTTTCAGAAGCTTGAACCCCGAATGATCTGAATTCTACAACAGATATGTTCCGGAAGCTTGAACCCCGGATAATCTGAAATCTACGATAAAAACGTTCCGGAAGCATGAACCCCGGATGTTCTGAATTCTACGACATATATGTTTCGGAAGCTTGAACCCCGAATAATCTGAATTCTACGGCAGATATGTTCCGGAAGCTTGAACCCCGGATGATCTGAATTCTACAGCAGATATGTTCCGGAAGCTTGTACCCCGGATGATCTGAATTCTACGCCAGAAACGTTCCGGAAGCATGAACCCCGGATGTTCTGAAATCTACGACAGATATGTTTCGGAAGCTTGAACCCCGAATGATTTGAATTCTACAACAGATATGTTCCGGAAGCTTGAACCCCGGATAATCTGAAAACTACGACAGAAACGTTCCGGAAGCATGAACCCCGGATGTTCTGAAATCTATGGCAGATATGTTTCGGAAGCTTGAACCCCGAATGATCTGAATTCTACAATAGATATGTTCCGGAAGCTTGAACCCCGGATAATCTGAGATTCTCGACAGAAACGTTCCGGAAGCCTGAACCCCGGATGTTCTGAAATCTACGACAGAAATGTTCCGGAAGCTTGAACCCCGGATGTTCTGAATTCTATGACAGATATGTTGCGGAAGCTTGAACCCCGGATAATCTGAATTCTACGACAGAAACGTTCCGGAAGCATGAACCCCGGATGTTCTGAAATCTACGGCAGATATGTTTCGGAAGCTTGAACCCCGAATGATCTGAATTCTACAACAGATATGTTTCGGAAGCTTGAACCCCGGATAATCTGAAAACTACGACAGAAACGTTCCGGAAGCATGAACCCCGGATGTTCTGAAATCTACGACAGATATGTTTCGGAAGCTTGAACCCCGAATGATTTGAATTCTACAACAGATATGTTCCGGAAGCTTGAACCCCGGATAATCTGAAAACTACGACAGAAACGTTCCGGAAGCATGAACCCCGGATGTTCTGAAATCTATGGCAGATATGTTTCGGAAGCTTGAACCCCGAATGATCTGAATTCTACAATAGATATGTTTCGGAAGCTTGAACCCCGAATGATGTGAATTCTATAACAGATATGTTTCGGAAGCTTGAACCCCGGATAATCTGAATTCTACGACAGAAACATTCTAGAAGCCTGAACCCCGGATGTTCTGAAATCCACGGCAGATATGTTTCGAAAGCCTGAACCCCGATTGATCTGAATTCTATGGTAGATGTTTCGGAAGCTCGAACCCCGAACATCTATGAATCTCTATTCCAGATATACGTTTGGAAGCTTGAACCCCAAACATTCTGAAGATCTATCATATACGCGCCATGGGAAGCATGATCCCCCAGGTTGCTGACAAGCATCTCAGTTAGGTGGCATCTCTAAGCCCATCTCAGACAGTTCTCTGTCAACACCTGGATGGCATCTTCAAGCCCATCTCCGACAAAAGTCCCTACTTCAGCTAGGGCAAATTTCTTGGTATTCTAGTGTTCAATCATCTTCCACCTTCAGATACCGACTGGCCTACAAACCACTCTACATCTTCAGGTTTAAGATAATTGAACAGGGGCAGCTGTCATACCCCAAAATTTGCCCGCATATATTTTCATGTCATTTTATTTCAAATAATTGACATAGCCCGGTCGGTGAGGAAGTAAGGTTTGCAAGTGCAAAATCCCGGGTTCAAATCTCACCTCTAACATTTTTCCTTTATTTTGCATCTAACCGTTTTAATTTTATTTTTATTTTATATTCAAAAATCACAAAAAAGAATATTTTTATTATTTTAATTTTTAATTTTCGTATTTATTATTTAAGCTTTTTTTAAAAGATTAATTTTTCATTTTTTTCATTTTTTATTCACAAAAATATCAAAAAAATCATAAAATAAAAAAAATATATATATATATATATCTTGTTTATGTTTCGTTTCATGTTAGGATAGTCATTTAGCATTTCACTTTAGAATAGTATATAACTTAATTTTTATCCTATTTAAAAATATATATAAACAAAAAATATTTAGAGATTTTATTCCTTCTTTAGATTATTCTATTTTTAGAACAACATTTTTATTTTTGGAACGAATCAATATAAGTAATTAAAATATCAAAATCAAATCACATTTTGATTTGAAGTTTTGATTATGTTAATTACTATTTGATTTTTACCAATTTTGTTAACCTAACATCTTTGAATAAATAGGGTCTCAATTTAAGACTTTGAGGGGGCGGCACCAATTTCCATATTCCCATCCTCTCTTCATTTCAACCACACTACCACTATGTTCTGTAATTTTCTTGACACCAAACCAACAATTTCATTGAAACAAAGTTTCAACTTCACTACTAATCTTAACTTTCACGTACATAAACTAACACCATAATAATACAAATCCCAAACAAAAAAACCTGTAAACTCTAACAACAGCCAATTGCCAAGAATTCCATAAACTCATAACCTAAACACATAAATCATCACTAATCGGTTTGTTTATTCAAGTCATTTTGCAGAAAAAAAAACAGAACATGGAAGGAGGAAGAAAGCATCTCCGCCGCTAACACCGGCCAGGATCTAGTCGGATCACCATCCGCTGTTGCGCCTCCGCGCTCACCCTCCGATGAAGACCGACGAACACCACTCGGCCATCACCGCAACGCATCCTCCGACCGAATCACGTTCAAATCGCGCAACCGTCGTTCTTGGTAAGTTTCCGGATTTTTGTTAAATCATTTTACTCTGAGTTTGGTTGTTTAATTTGTTTCAGGTGATGTTTGAATAGATGAAGATGTCACTGTGTTGTTTTCAAAAGCAGAACCGAGTGAGGAAGAGAATAATTTAAAAGCCAGAATGAGAGAGAGCTGAAAAATCTGAAAAAATGGTTGGAGACGGACAAGATTGTCTTCCCCACGGTTTTTTGTTGTTCCAAATTGCTATGGGCTTAGAAACAAAGCCCAGTTTGATTACCAGTCCTATACCACTCCCAGCGCCCCCAAGTTTCTTTTATTTTAATTTTTTTTTTTCTTAACTTTTTTTTTCCTTTCTTATTTGTTTGATAATTTAATTAATTTTTAGATTAACATTTAACCATTTAAATTGACCACCGCTAATTAGAATTAGGAATTAGTTTCATCATTTAATTAGTTAGGTTATTTTTATTTAGTTTAGTTAATTGACATTTAGTTACCATAAAATCAATATAAAACACAAAAATATTTGTTTCTCCTTTAATTTGATTTTATCACTTAATATAGTTTTAATTAGTTTTAATGAATTAGGATTTAGATTATTTTTAGAGTAAAATTAATTAGACATTAGTATTAGTTAATTATTTTAATAATTAGGAGTAATTAGACTTGATTTTAGTATTAGTTTAATAATTAATTTAAATTAGGCTTTCACTTAAAAATAAAAATAAAACTTAATTTTTCACTTTCTCCCGATTTCTTCTCTCATCTCGAAATCCCTTGTATGGCGCGTGTTTTGTTTATTTTATTGCTTTTATTTGGGTATTAGAATGTATATAGGTCAAATGTAAATATTATAGTAAACCTCTTTACGTTTCTGCACCTTTAAAATTCCTGTAAATATATTAACTGCTAGATGTATGCTTAGGATTGTATGGCAGGATACTTAAAATCAATCGCTAGCTAACCTTAATTCAAGATAACAATATACTCGAAACTAATTCACTCGCACTCACTCACCTCTAGGGTACGCCCCTCTTGGTTGCCTTTACTTACGAATAATGGTCGTGTCCCTCGAATATAGAGGTACCAATTAGCAAAGGTCCCTCAATATAAAATCGTCACTAAGTCCCTCGATGACCCGCGACTGTTGCCTACGAAAAGTGACGATCGTCCCTTCGAATATTGCTAAAGGTACCTCTACTTGTTGCTTTCAAACGACCTCGATGACCCTTCGATGACCCGCACGTCCAATATAAACAAGGATTTCCTACTTCTATATAGTATGGATAATCCTAGGAATTTTAAAGGTATAGAAAAAGACCAACTATTAGGGTAGTTCTCGTAACCTGCCTAGCTCAATAAAAACATCTTTTCAAAAACTTTTTCAAAGGCGAAGGCTACGCATTTACGCTAAAGTCCTTACGTCCCTTTTCAATTCAAAACAAACAAAACATGAGCTAAGCAAGTTAAGAGCCCGTAGATAACTACGGATGAAAAGGGTGCTTGCACCTTCCCTTTTCATAACTTACCCCCCGAGCCCGTTTTCTTTCAAATAAGGTCTTTTTCTGTACTTTTTACCTTTCCTAACATTGGACAAAATAAAAGTCGGTGGCGACTCATGCTCACCGCAACATTGGTTGCTTTAAAATAATAAAGTCAGTTCACCGTGTTACAATGGTGCTGAAGTGGACTGATCATCTGGCCTTAAAAATGTCAAAATACTTTCTAAGTGTGAAAACTTTCCTTTTTTAGCATAATTTCCCAAAATGGCAGCTTTGACAATTTCTTGATTTCATTTCATTCCATTGACTTTCTTTGACCGATTTTCACCCAAAAGTCAACAGTTGACAATTGACTTTGACCAAAAAGTCAACATTTCCTGATTTTTCTGATTTTTTCTGATTTCAGATGAATTTCCCGATTAGCCCGTTTCCGATCTAATTCTCAATCGATTTTCAACCAAAGAAGCTTCAATGAATATATTTCTTCAGGGCAACCATATTTTGCATCCACAATCATCTCCTGATTAAAATTTGACCAGGAAGCCAACAGGGTTGAATTTGGTCAAAAACCCTAATCTGAAAGCCCTGATGAATATGAGATTTGTATCTTTTAACTTGAGCTTGGATTTGGAGAGAATAAAACCCTGATTTTAGGAGTATGCTGATGGAAATGATCCTCTACAATCAGACTTCAGATCCTTTCTTCTGAACCAAGAGATTTTCTTAATAAGAACTCTTTTTTGTCCCTTTTCTTGAACAGTAACTGTGATATGGATGAATGTGATGTATGAATGACTTATATGAGATATGCCCATGAATGAAATGTGAAAGCCAATTGGGTATAAATAAATGGGCAAATTTTGGGGTGCAACAGCTGCCCCTATTCAATCTTCTTAGACCTGAATGCACAAGAGATACAAGTTCTGGACATGAGAGGTGTAAGTGGATTGAATACCCGAAAGTACCATCAAAATTTGCATTCTGCAGTAAATCAAAGAATGTTGAATGTCATCAAAGGATACCAGCCGAAGGTGGACCCTACACACGTTGCTAACCTCAGTTAGACTTCAAAAGGAAACACAATCTAAGAGTGACTTGATAAAGGATGAAACCCGCCGAAGGGGAATCCGATCCTAACTTGCTAACCTCAGTTAGACTTGAAAAAGAGACACAGCCGAAGGGTGACTCAATAAAGGATGAAACCAGCCGAAGGGGAAACCGATCCTAGTTTGCTAACCTCAGTTAGACTTCAAAAAGAGGCACAGCCGAAGGGTGACTCGATAAAGGATGTAACCAGCCGAAGGGGAAACCGATCCTAGTTTGCTAACCTCAGTTAGACTTCAAAAAGAGGCACAGCCGAAGGGTGACTCGATAAAGGATGTAACCAGCCGAAGGGGAAACCGATCCTTGTTTGCTAACCTCAGTTAGACTTGAAAGAGAGACACAGCCGAAGGGTGACTCGAGATCTGAAAGAGTATGCCAATAATCATTGGACTTGGCTGAAGTATTGTTATTTATGAAACATAAGAACTACAAAGTCCCTTCAGGCCGAAAAGCGGGGTGTAATTCTACAAGAGTGACAATCATTCGAAATGCCACACACAAAGTATGAGTTACCTAAATGATTGAGCTCAGCAAACGGGAAATCACCAAAGAAATAATGATCTTTGTGCAGAATGACTTTGTATCCAATCCACACTGGAGAGAGAAAGTGAGACTTCTTCTGGGGATATATTACCTTATGCCTTTGGAGCACATACAAACTTGCTTATGCATTGATGCATGTTTGAATTTTTCCATGGCGTAATGCTCCATATTCATGGAAATGCTACGCGTTTTTGTAAATGCAATGTGAATGCAATGATTACTATATGTAGGGGTAATGGATGAGCAATCGGGGAGAGCTTTCCATTCTAAGCACTCTGTGGGGACTCCCTTTTGGTGCCTTGACCTTGCGAGGCCACACCAGATGGTTTCTTGACCGACTCACAATATGTAACTTCTGCAGGAGGGAAACTCGCACCATGAGACTTGTGAGGAAGGCAGCACGATGGCACTTTTGAGCGGCAACACCGTCATCTCGTTTTGAAGCTTGAAGATTGCACCTCCCCTTTTGAACTTCCACATCTTTGTCGAAGAATAAGGGAGTCTAATCAACACTGCGGGGCTTTCGAGCCCTGGATGAGAGCTCTCCAGAGAAATAAACTCTGGTATTTGAAGGAAAGGAGACCTTTGGGTTCTTGAAGCGTAGGTACTGACATCTGACTGTGCTGAATGATCGGAGATTCCTGCAAAACAAATCAAGCAAATATGCCCCAGGTATGATGGTTCTACCTCGTCCACCATCCCAAGTACTCAAAATCTTTAAGCAATTCTATTTATTTTAGCTCATGTTCTTTTTGTAGGACTTCGATGTTAGAAATTCAATGCTTACCAAAATAATTGGACGTTTTTGTAAACAAAACGGTAACAGAAAAATGGTGTAACAAAACAAAGTTTGAGTGAAATATCTTTTTATTAATGAAGAAATAAATGCCTAACATAGGCGAGTACATCAGGAAGCGGCCTCCTTAAGGAGGTGGGCCACCAAAAAAGAAAAAAACAAATAGAATTTACAAACATGGCAACGTAAGAAGATTCCATTGGGTTCCAATCTTGCTATGCCTTGCAGATCTTCGATATTCCTTCTGCTTTGCTTTTCGAAATGGATGAATGGATTGATCCTTTGCCCTTGTGATCCCTCCAATTGTGGTGACTAGCTATACTCAAGGATCTAATGCACGACGCAGTCATTCGCTTTTTGTCCCTCTTTTGCCTGGACCGCCCTTTCGGGTTTTCAATCCACCAGGACCCCTTTTTTGCCTAAGTCGCCCTTTCGGGTTTTCAACTTAGCGGGTGTACTTTATTTCTTTTTTCATTCTTTTGCCGGATCTTTTCCTTTTCTTTTATTTTTATTTTTGATCAGGTTTATGCGAAGTATTTTTTAACTGCGTCGGCATTCACGGGAAGTGGGAAGTCTTCGCCATCCATAGTTGAGAGGATCATGGCGCCACCTGAGAAGACTTTCTTTACGACATAAGGCCCTTCGTAATTCGGAGTCCACTTTCCCCTAGGATCGTTATGAATAGGCAGGATCTTCTTGAGCACAAGGTCACCAACCTGAAAGTGTCGAGGTCGAATCTTCTTGTCGAAGGCTCTCTTCATCTTCTTTTGATAGGCTTGCCCATGGCATATGGCCGCTAGTCTCTTTTCATCAATGAGGTTCAGTTGATCAAATCTGGTCTGGACCCAATCAGCTTCGCTGAGCTTCACATCTGTTAATACCCTTAATGAAGGAATCTCAACCTCAACCGGAAGAATCGCTTCCGTGCCATATACCAACGAGAAAGGAGTTGCCCCTGTGGAAGTGCGCACCGAGGTACGATAACCATGTACAGCAAAGGGCAACATCTCATGCCAATCCTTATAAGTGACCACCATTTTTTGCACAATCTTCTTGATGTTTTTATTGGCCGCTTCAACTGCGCCATTCATCTTTGGCCGATACGGGGAGGAGTTATGATGCGTAATCTTGAAATTCTCGCATAATTCCTTCATCATCTTATTATTGAGGTTGGATCCATTATCAGTGATAATTCTCTCAGGAACCCCATAACGACAGATTATATGGTGTTTGATGAAGCGAGTAACTACCTGCTTGGAGACATTTGCATAAGAAACGGCTTCAACCCACTTGGTGAAGTAGTCAATAGCGACAAGGATGAAACGGTGTCCATTAGAAGCGGTGGGCTTAATTTCTCCGATCATATCAATGCCCCACATAGCAAACGGCCAAGGAGACGTCAGCACATTCAAAGGAACTGGAGGTACATGAACCCTATCTGCATATACCTGACATTTGTAACATACCACGACATGGTTGAAACAATCATGTTCCAAGGTCGACCAATAGTAGCCTGCTCTCAATATTTTTCTTGCCATGGTATGTCCATTTGCGTGTGTACCAAAGGATCCTTCATGCACCTCTCGCATGATCTCCGCTGCTTCGTGTCTATCCACGCATCTGAGCAACACAGAATCAAAATTCCTTTTGTACAACACACCTCCAGCGATGAAGAACTTGGCAGATAGTCTCTTCAGAGTTTTCCTATCTGAGAGGGAAGCACCCTCAGGATACTCTTGGGTCTCCAGAAATTTCTTAATGTCATAAAACCATGGTTTCTCATCAGGCACATTATCAATGACGCCACAGAATGCAGGTTCGTCCAACCTTTTGATCACAATTGACGGCGCTTCATTGTCCCATTTGACTTTGAACATGGATGCTAAAGTGGCCAAAGCATCAGCCAAGTGATTTTCCTCTCGAGGGATGTGATCGAAGGTGATCTCATCAAAGTATTGAGCCAATTTCACCACATGTTCTCTATAGGGAATTAAATTGGGGTGGCGTGTTTCCCAATCTCCGTTGATCTGACTAATCACCAAAGCAGAATCTCCATAAACTGCGAGATTTTTAATCCTCAAATCAATGGCCGCCTCAATACCATATATGCAAGCCTCGTATTCAACCACATTATTAGTACAATCAAAGCAGATCCTGGCCGTAAATGGAATATGAAAACCTGTTGGAGAAGTAAGCACAGCCCCAATACCGTTACCCAATGCATTAGAGGCACCATCGAACACGAGCGTCCATCGCGCCCCTGGTTCAGGTCCTTCCTCTTGATCTTGACTTTTGGAAGTTTCTGCCACGCACATTATATCTTCATCGGGAAACTCAAAGTACATTGACTGGTAATCGTCCACAGGTTGATGTGCAAGATAATCAGCAATTATACTACTTTTAATGGCCTTCTGAGTAGTGTATTGGATGTCATATTCTGTCAAGATCATCTGCCAACGGGCAATCCTCCCTGTCAATGACGGTTTCTCAAATATATATTTGATTGGGTCCATCTTTGAAATCAATAAAGTAGTGTGAGTCAACATATACTGTCTCAGTCGGCGAGCAGCCCATGCCAAAGCACAGCAAGTTTTCTCGAGTAGTGAGTATCTTGATTCACAATCGGTAAACTTTTTGCTAAGGTAATAAATTGCGTGCTCTTTTCGACCAGACTCGTCATGCTGACCCAGCACACACCCCATTGAATTCTCTAGAACCGTCAGGTACATAATCAACGGTCTACCTTCCACTGGAGGCATGAGGATTGGAGGCTCTTGCAAGTACTCTTTAACCTTATCAAATTCCTTTTGACAGTTGTCATCCCACTCTATTGCCTGGTTCTTTCTCAATAACTTGAAGATAGGTTCACACGTGGCGGTAAGGTGTGAGATGAACCTTGCAATATAATTCAACCTTCCCAGGAACCCACGAACCTGCTTCTCAGTCCTCGGCTCGGGCATCTCTTGTATAGCTTTTACCTTGGCAGGATCGACCTCAATACCCCTTTCACTTACGACGAAACCAAGCAACTTCCCTGATCTCACTCCGAAAGTGCATTTATTGGGATTCAACCTTAACCTGAACTTTCTTAACCTTTCAAACAATTTCTTCAGATGAACCAGGTGCTCTTCTTCAGTATGGGACTTTGCAATCATGTCGTCCACATAGACCTCAATCTCTTTATGAATCATGTCGTGAAACAAAGTCACCATAGCTCTTTGATAGGTTGCCCCAGCATTCTTTAATCCAAACGGCATGACCTTGTAACAAAAGGTGCCCCAAGGCGTAATGAATGTTGTCTTTTCCATGTCCTCGGGCGCCATCTTTATTTGATTGTAACCAGAAAAACCATCCATGAAGGAGAAAACTGAGAACTGAGCAGTATTATCTACCAATACATCAATGTGAGGAAGCGGGAAATCATCCTTCGGGCTCGCCCTATTCAGATCTCGATAGTCGACACACATTCGTACCTTCCCATCTTTCTTAGGTACAGGTACAATGTTGGCGACCCATGGTGGATAAACTGTTACGGCAAGAAAACCTGCATCAAACTGCTTCTGAACCTCTTCTTGGATTTTCTTGGACATATCAGGACGTGTTCTCCTGAGCTTCTGTTTGACGGGCGGAGAATTTTCTTTAAGGGGTAGCCTGTGCACAACAATATCCGTATCTAATCCAGGCATATCTTCGTAAGACCATGCGAAGATGTCAGAATACTCCTTCAACATTCCAATCAACTTTTCTTTCACATTCTCATTCAAAGAAGCCCCTATTTTAACCTCCCTTCTCGTCTCTTCGGTGCCGAGATTCACCGTCTCAATAGGCTCTTGATGCGGCTCGATCACTTTCTCTTCTTGTTTCAACAATCTGGCCAACTCATCAGGCAATTCACAATCTTCTTCATCCCCTTCTTCAGCGGCGTAGATAGGGTTGTCAAAGTCATAACGAGGCATAGCAAGATCGTTGTCAATAGAATCTGGAGGAGAAGTGGATCTGCATGGATTATGATTTATGCTTTATTTTAGAATGGGGGGATGATGATGGATAAGAAACGTTGCCATTTTTTTTTGATTAATTATAAATATAAAAGTAAAAACGAAAGACAGGGAACAAAGTATTTGAATGCAAAAACGTCCTTTTATTAATGATTTTAACATTGAAAAACAACAAATGAGGCCCTACATATGTTCACTGTGTCTTGGGCAGAACACAGGAATTATTGCATGATAAACAAAAACAAACATTATTACTTTTGATCAAGAGCAATTGAGACGATGTCTTCGGATGACCAGTTGAGAAGCTTCTGTCCCGGGACACACGGCTTGATCCATTCTTCAATGTCATAATCACTATCCACATCATCATCAGCAGCACAAATATGATCCTTGACGATGCCAGCACTAGAGAACTTGATCGGAATGAAGGTTCCGGGCTTCTTGAAGGACCCATCAGAAGAACTCTGCCCCAACTGATATCCAATCCCACACTTATCCTGCTTGATTGGTAGATCCAAGACTCGGCCCCATCCTTCAGGATGACCAGATTCAACCACAGCTTTGGCTTCCTTTAGTGAGGACATAGGAGCCTCCAACTTCTTCTTTTCGACATAAGGGATCTTGATAGTCTGGACAGCCTCAAACGCTTGACAAGGTGTTTCGTGGACCTCCCCTTCCACATCAATATATTTGAAAGACGCAAGATGGCTTACCACATGCTCTTCCTCCCCACATATCGTGACTATCTTCCCCTGAGTGGCGAATTTGAGTTTCTGATGCAGTGTGGAAGTCACGGCCCCAGCAGCATGGATCCATGGACGCCCCAGGAGACAACTGTAAGCCGGGTGGATATCCATCACAAAGAAAGTAATAGTGAAGAGTTGAGGACCTATCATCACTGGTAAATCAACCTCCCCAAACACCGACCTCTTTGAGCCATCAAAGGCTCTCACAGTTAATTCGCTTGGCCTTATCTCAACACCAGAATAGTCTAGCCTCATCAAAGACGACTTTGGTAACACATTCAAAGAAGATCCATTATCAACAAGAACACGAGATAGCATGGTCCCCTTGCACTCCACAGATATGTGCAAAGCTCTATTATGTTTTCTACCTTCAGGAGGCAAATCTGCATCAGTGAATCCCAATCCATTTCCAGCATTGATATTAGACACAACCCCTTCAAGCTGATTTACTGAGATCTCAGGAGGGACAAAGGCAGTGCCTAGGAATCTCAATAAAGCATTTCGATGGGTCTCGGAGCATAAGAGCAACTGTAAGATCGAGATCTTAGATTGAGTTTGACTCAATTGGTCAACTACTTTATACTCACTTTTCTTGATGATCTTTAGGAACTCTTCCATCTCTTTGGCCACAGTATCTTCAGAATTGGAGCTTTGCCCCTGGCCCACTGTATCCTCTACCACTCTTTTCCCTTTTGCTTGAGCTAGAGCTTCTGCATCGTCATCACGAGTATTCTGGGGAGGGTTGAAAATACGACCACTTCTCGTCATTCTTCCAATGCCCACAACATTATCAACATCTTCTTTCTCAACCGGCGCTTTAACCTCATACTTGGCCCCTTGGTAGAAAACTTCTCCTCCATAATTCCATGGGATTGCTTTTTCCCTGTTATATGGGACGGGACCAGGAAGTGTAATAACCAAAGGAGGTGCTCTTGTAGGAATTGGAATCTTGGCAGGAGTATACGGGATAGATGCCACATTAACTGCGTTTTCAACCATTTCAGGACGTCGCACACGCTCAAACTGTAGATACCCACTATCCATCAACCGTTGGATCCCATCTTTCACCTTATCACAAACTGATGAAGTGACCATGCAATTAGGACAGAATTCTCCACAACCAGCGTATAGTCTCATCCTCAACAATTCCTTCTTCAATAATGGCAACAATGAACCCAGTTCGGTCACATCCTTAACCAGATGAGTGTCTTCAACAACCTCGATAGCATTTGCCGCGTGGGTTCCATGGGGAGGCATAGGATTCTGCACAACATTAGGTCCTTGAGTAGGAGTAAACTCGATGGCTTTGGAGTCGAGAAGATCCTGGACTTTATGCTTCAACGCTTTACAGTTTTCAATATTATGTCCAGGTGACCCAGAGTGGAACTCACATCTTGCGTTGGCATCCCAATTAGCAGGCAACTTAGCAGGAGTGGTCAAAGTCCTCAATTGGACCAAGTTCAAATCGAGGAGATATGGCAATACTTGTGCGTATGTCATTGGGATCGGATCAAAAGCTCTTTCTGGCAATTTCGGCCGTTGTTGGTACTGACGTGGCTGATACCCTTGTTGTTGATGTTGGAAGGGAGCATTTGGGATAGTCACAGCGGCTACTTGTTGATGAGCCTGATTTCTGCCACTACCATAGTAAGCAGCACTCGTTTCACCTTCTCTTTTCTTAGCAAACCCATTATATGGCTTCTTTCCACCAGCCCCAGAGGAGGAACTAGCAGCACTTGGATTCTGTATTCTACCAGCTTTAATTCCACTTTCAATTCGTTCACCAATCATAACCAACTCGGCAAAACTTGAGGATGCAGAGCAGGCGGAGTAGTATTGACCCTCCAGAGTGTTAGTGAACAGGTCCATCATTTCTCTTTCCAACATGGGTGGCTGGACCCTAGCCGCCAGCTCGCGCCATTTCTGCGCATATTCTTTGAAGGATTCATTAGCTTTCTGGGATAAATTCTGTAACTGAGTGCGATTTGGTGCCATGTCAACATTATACTGATACTGCTTTATGAAGGCATCAACCAGGTCTCTCCAACTTCGGATGTGAGTTCTCTCCAACCTCATATACCATTCCAAGGATGCCCCAGTTAGACTATCTTGGAAGAAATGCATCAACAGCCCCTCATCCTCAGAATAGACATGCATCTTGCGGTAGTAAGCTCGGACATGGGTCTTGGGACAAGTATTCCCCTTGTACTTCTCAAAATCTGGCACTTTGAATTTTGGCGGCACGCGGACACCAGGAACCAAACCCAAGTCATTAATGTCCATACCAAGTCCTTGGCCTTCCATGGCCCTCATCCTTTCCTCCAGTCCTCTGAACAACCTTCCAGCATCATGTGGAAATCCCAACTCACTTTCAGGAAATAGATCCTCATGTCGATCCTCTTCCAACACGGGGATGGCAGCAGCTCTTCTGATTTGTTGTGTGGCTTGTCCTTCAGGAATGGGCTGGGGAGGCCCATAAGGATTACCTTGATTGGTAGCAGGAGGAATTACACCAGGTCCTCCGATCACAGGTTCACCATTGACACGAATATCAGCAGGATTTCTTTGCGGGGGGTCCGCGACAACCTGAGCAACCGTGTCCATCCTGATTCTGAGTTCTTCTTGGCGATCAGCCATGTTTTGCATGACTTCCATGAACTGAGCCATCTGAGCAGTAACCTGAGTTCTCATCTGGATAAGATCGTCCCTTAACTGATCCATTTGCAGTGAGTGATTAGCCCTGGTGTAGTAGCGATGTGTAGGCGGAGGTGCAATTGCTGAAAGGGAAAACTTGATCAGTCAGATAAGAACACCATCTGATGTACCTGTTTGTGCATGATGTGCATGAGGTGCATGTGTGCATATGATGTGAGGTGCCATTTTCAGAGTATCCAAAATATTTAATATTAATCAAGAATGTTTAACAATGTGACAAAAGATAAGCATCAAGAGGAAACAAAAAGGACTCAAATTTCATTAATAATCTCTTTTTGAGTTTGGGCATACCCATACATTGACAAGACAGTTCAAACAACAGAAAAGACAAAGGACCCCATCCAACAAGCCTGGTGGTGGTCATGAAATACAAGCTCAAACACTAATCCATCTTGGTGTAAAACAAAGGTCCTCCTTGTTTAAAGTGCTCGTCGCTCCACTTCTTAGTTTCATCAAACATCTTCTTAGTCACTTCTCGATCTCTTCCTTTGACAAAACTTTGAATCACCACATCTTTGCGAAACAACTGCCCATCTAATATATCACAGTGGGCCACCAAGCTCTCACATCCTTTGCAATCAGGGAGGGTATTCTTTTCAGATGTACTTTCCATTTCTGCTATCTGGTTTCTGAGCTTTGCATTCTCTTCTGTTAGTCGAGCGGAACGGAGATGACTACCTTTGAGTTGTGTCTCCACGGCTAACCTTTGAGTAATTTCCTCTTCAAGCTTCTTCTTGATTGCTACCCTCTGAGCGGTTTCCTCTTCAAGCTTCTTTTTCAAACCCTTTACCTCGGCCCTAGCCTCTTTCTCTACTCTGAGCTTGTGAGCCCTTAAATCTTCTCTGTACTCTTGCTTGAGCTTTTCTTCTGCTTTCTTTACCGCTTCTTCTATAACCCTTTGATGGTCCTCAATGCGAACAGTGGTAACTCTTTCACCCTTTTCAGTTCTAGCCCTTTTTTGAACTCTGGAAGATCCTCCTTTCAGTATTTTAACCTCATGTGCTAATTCAGCCCTTTTCTGATCCACCAAGAAATACTTTATTTTAGCGTCTTCCCCTTTTTCTCGCAACCTGATATTCTCCACATGTACTTGGTTGTATTCCTCAGCTGGTACAGTGGCAGTTAAAATCTCAGGTGGTTGTTCATAGAGAGGGCTAACCTTCGGGAAAGGCAACAGACGCTCCTTAACTCTTTCTTCAACCCATTCAGTATAAGCTTTCTTAGCAATAGCATTCTTTCCCCCCAAGGTAGTTCGGTCTTCTGTATGAATTTTGTTCCACGCACTCCTTACTTTCTCCAAACCATCCGGATCGGTTCCTTTTTCAAAGCAAACGGACTCAAATATCTCTTTATCCAACGGCTTGTCCTTTAGTACAAAACCCAACTGGCGCAGTGCTAGCTTCGGATTATAGTTGATAACTCCTTTTGTCCCTATGAGAGGAACATTGCCAAAACTTCCACATCTGGTTATAACTTGCTCAATGTCCGTTCGGAGGTGATACCAAACAATATCATTTGCAGTAAGTCCCATAATCCTTTGGGGCCACTTCTGTGAATCTCTTGTAGTGACAAATGCTCCACTTTTAGGCAAATGTGAAGAAAACCATTCGTACAGTATTGGCAGACAACCCCCAACTGATCCCTTTTTCCCGTACCTAGAATGGATGGCATAATAAGTGTCAGCCAACAGAGTGGGTACAGGATTTTGATCCATGAAGAGACAAATGGCAGTGAGATCAACAAAATTTGGAATATTCGGGAACATCACTAATCCATAGATCATGACGGCCAGGAGAGCATTGAATTCTTTCCACTTTTCCTTATCAGCAAGGGTTTCAGCTTCCCTCATCAGAAATTTCACATAGAATCCATGGGTCCCACCATTAGGCTTCCAGTTATCCTTAACGTCCTTCATGCTCAAATAAAGAGCACTAGCAATGCGATCCATTTTGGGCTTCTCAGGTGCACACACAAAAGGAACCTTATGTTGAACTTTGATTTGAAGAATGTGTGCATACTCTTCGAGGGTAGGGGCTAGTTGGTAATCTTGAAAGGTAAAGCAACGCAGCTCAGAATCATAAAACTGAAGAAGAGTGTAGAGACCCCACTCATCAATACGAGTAGTTAACATAAGCAGAATGTGGCCATAAGTCTTTCTGAATTCGTCCAAATTTTGCCCAGTAACTCGGGTGCTCAATCGAACCAAAGGTGTTATATCCTCACGGTAGAAACTGCAAGAGAAGGTATGCTTTGTAGTCTTTTTGTTGACGGTCACACTGTTAGCCATTCTTGATGAGAAGTGTTGACTTTGGATACCTGAAAAATGGCATGCATATGAATGTTAATCTCTTTTCTCTTTTTTCTTTTTTTTCTTTTTTTCCTTTTTTGTTTTTTTTTTTTTTGAAATTAAACATGCTATGATGATTATGATGCAATGAAAGCTCCTCCCCACATAGGAGAAGTGTATGTTGCTTCTGAACCAGATCAGATGTTGCAGGATCAAAAGTCCGGCATAGATACCACAAACCCATAAGAACCATAGTCACCAACAGAACAGAACAGTCACCAACGGTACCTGTCATGAATATCCCACCCCACTCACAGGTGAATCTAGGTCAAGGTAGGTCAAAAGGTCTCCAGCGTTAGCAAATCTCCTGAAACACCATCATTGTTGCAAATACATGCCAACAACGGTATCCCATTCGAGTCTCAGCTGGTCGTGGGTCTCATGATCGCAATCAACAGAACCTGACATTCTGTTGGCGTCATGACTATCCACTCTATCCTAGGTATCCTATGTGTTAACTCTGGCCTGGGTATTGGGCCTTTTACCTCATAGAACAACCCACCCAACCTGCAAAACAGACCAGAAGACCCCAAGGAACACAGAATATAATCCATATGCATGATGTGCAAACAGAAATAAACATGATATGCACGCAGAAAAGTAAACATGTAAACATATATACAAGGTATAGACATAAAAACAAATAAACACCCAGTAAATAAACAAACAAACGCAGGCTAGGATCGATTCACTAAGGATGGACCAGCAACAGGTCTATCAACGTCCCCAGCAGAGTCGCCAGCTGTCGCTACCGCGAAAAATGGAATCAGAGTCGCCACTAATATATTTATCCCATAAGGGAAAGGAATACCAGGAAACCTAACTCAAACAAGAACAAGGTCTTTCGACCAGAGAACAGGGCACAGGAGTCGGTTACGCGAGGGGAAGGTGCTAGCACCCCTCACGCCCATCGTACTCGATGGTATCCACCTATGTTTGTCTCTTATCTAAAGGGTGTATCTATGTCTAAACCTAAATGCGAAATGAATGCAGAATGTAGGGAAAATAAAGAATTATACTCGCACGGGCCCTACCCCGCTGCCTACGTATCCTTTTCAGGAATCAGAGAAACCGTAGCTCGGCTAAAGATTTTCTGTTTGTTTTGTGTTTTTTAATTGAACAGCGGTTAAGGTCGCAATCCACGTTGCTCGACCTTTGGAGACTTACACGCCTACTTTGGAATGGACTTAACTTGTTCTTAAGCGCCTAACAAGGCAAAAGAATGAACTTGGGTTTGTGTTTTTTATGTAACTACATGATGAACAAAACCCAATACAAGGTTTCGCACCACTTCGTCACTTTGTTTTAATTCGAGCCTTTATTAAGTGTTTTAAATGTTTTTGGTTGGGTATTTTTTAAGGGAATTTACTTTGCGATTAGAATCACATAAAATGTATAATGATTGAGAAGCAGATTAGGGAATGAATCCCACTCACTTCTATCCCATTATATAATGTTCAAGAAACAGATTAGGGAATGAATCCCACTCATTTCTATCCCATTAATTAATGTTTGAGAAACAGATTAGGGAATGAATCCCACTCATTTCTCTCCCATTAAGTAGTGACTGAGACACAGATTAGGGAATGAATCCCACTCATTTCTATGCCACTAAGTGATTGAGAAACAAATTAGGGAATGAATCCCACTCATTTCTCTATCACTTTCTTAATGTGATTCGCATCTTTATTTATTAATGTTTTAAAGTTGAAAAGGAAAAAGAATGAACAAGGGAACTAACCTATTCTCTAATCTAAGTTATTCTAATCTAAGTCTAATGGCCCTAAGGTCAAGGATAACTATCCTAACCTATCTCAATTCCTCTTAACAAAGAAGGGAGAGTCTAAGGGAACATGGCAAAAGAATGGAGTTACAACTCCAACAAGATGAGAAGAGAGCCCTAGGGCAGTAGCAAACCAAGGAAATAAGTGTCCTAAATTAAACACAAAAGCCATATGGCACTACACGAAAATATTCACAAAGAGCTACCAAAGTATCGCATAAATCGTCACTTAACAGTTAGCGAACGAACATCCATTAATCGAAACAAAAAGCGAATGAAAACATGAACAAAGCTTAAAGTCAGTAGCAATTAGTTCATTTGTAGGTCTAATACCTCACACCAATCTTATGTTAGTCAACTAGCTTGAAGCAACACAAAGTTCTAACAAAAACTAGACAAATCTAGGTCAAAATTAGTTAGTAAGTTCAAATGGTGAATGAAGTTAGGAAAATGCAATCAAATGATGGAAATCAGTAGCTAATAACCTCTAATAGGTGTCTAAACAATCATGGAATCAAGTCACAAAGTTTCATACAAAATTATAGGTCATTTGTACAAGTTATGGTGCAATCGTTAACCAAAGGTGAGTTATTTACAAGTGAGAAAGAAAAATCAAGTAAAATAAGAAAACATGACTAAAAAAAAATCAACTCCAGGTCCTAGGACCTCTAAACATACCTAATTATATGTACAAAAAGTATCTAAGTCAATTGCATAAAGGCAAAGCAAATTATAGGTCAGATTCACATGGTTATCCGTTTAGGAACGTACATAAATCGGGTATAGAAAATCTAATGAAAACCTAACCAAAACATAGAATTAGACTTTTATCTTTTTCACACCATATGGTATATGAGTCTAATGATATCATACAAAA
The DNA here is from genome assembly GCF_029867415.1 of Vicia villosa. Lineage (NCBI taxonomy): Eukaryota > Viridiplantae > Streptophyta > Magnoliopsida > Fabales > Fabaceae > Vicia > Vicia villosa. The sequence goes on along the minus strand of NC_081180.1, from coordinate 48,085,092 downwards.
AATGGCAATTAGATTCTACTCCTAAGGTATTAAACAAAATTAATTTGCAAAACATATCAAACTTAAAAAGAAAATGAACATGTTGAAGGAAAGGATTTTTTAAACATAGAAAAAACAATTTCTAAAAATCTAAAAAAATACTAAAAATATCTGCACACCTAAATCTATCTAAAATGTATTTTTATTGATTTTTTATTTGAGTAAAAACAAGTTTATGAATCAAAAGCTAAGTGTAAAACAAGATTGAAATAAAACCTAAATCTGCTTAACAGGGGGTGCATTGGCAATGTGTATATGAACAAGAATCACTATGAAGGCGCACAGGCCCAAATACTAGGAGGTGCAGAAAGCGAATGTGTACTAGGCCCATACGCAAATCAGGGGCGTGGCCCATCAGCAAACAAACACATTTCCCTCTTTATTTGTTTCAGCAATCATTTATTTCATTTTTATTATTACCAGCATGCATGTACTATGGTATTTATTATCTAAAACATGACATGAAACGAAAAAAAAAGGGACAACACATCAATTGGGCAATCTCATTTTAAGTGAGAAAGAGACAAAAAATAACTTGCATCCAATCACACACCGACACGCAGCATTCTAATTATATGAATAAAGCCAAAATTCCCAACCAAATGGGAGCAACACCAATCACACACCTGCCACGTACCCTGAACCGGAGCCCCACCATGCTCAACACAAACAGACGCCGGAGCCCAGCTCCGGTCGTCTTCTCCGTCAACCACCGGCGCCGCTCATGAACAAAGTGACCAGAAATCATGAAAGCTTATACCTTTTAACTCGCTTTTTCGTGCTAATCACAGATCCGGTGTTAGATTTTATTAATCTTATCTCTATCATGCAAGCCAAAGGCATCAAGTGAACCCTAACCTTCACAAGTTCCACTAATGCACACAAACGTGGTATCAAAATAATCCTCATGATTCAAAGATCCCAAATACGCACTTCATACGTTCACCACGCAGACCGGATTCATATTCAAAGCACGCAAATTCATGCACAATATGCAACACATACAACGAAAACATGGCGGTCTAATTGTCCTAACCCAATCCCTGATGACGGGTTCCAGGCCTATATGCTTCTAAAGCCAAGGAAGGAATCACTTACTTGCAGAGTATTGATCAAGATTTGTAGAGATGATCGCTTCCTTTGTTCTTTGATGATGACGAATGCGAAGGTCTTGCTATGCGTATTCTTGCGAGAAAACGAACTTAGATTCGACGAAGGTCTTGTATCTTGGAAGTAATGATGATCATGATTGTGTCGTGAGGAAGGTGATGGTGATGGTAGCGTGAAGAGGATGAGTGTTGTTGAAGCTTGAGGAGTAACAATGGAAGATCTTGAAGCTTGAAGGTTAACGTTTTGTGTCGGTTATCTCATGGTTGAAGAAGATGATGAAGAGAGTATATTGATGGTTATGGAAACAGTTATGGAATCTGTTAGAGAGGGAATTGGAGTGTGGTGAGAGTGAGAGTGAAAAATGAAGTCGTGTGTGTTGCGAAACCGTGAAAAGAAAATTGTCCTCTGAAATGTGAAGTGTGAATGGTTTATATATGGAGAGAGTGTATGGAGCTTATGGTGGTGTGTGTTGCATTGTATTTTTTCTTTTAAGACTTAATGAACGAGTTTATATATTTGCGGTAGGTTTCCCTTGGTACTTTCATGTACTCAGTGAGATGCATGACCGATTATGGCAAGTGAACAATGCTGGGATTCCATGCAATATTGACCGAAACATGTTCATGGCTCCACTTTTACACCCATATAACTCTCTCCTCACTTCATCATTTATTCTGATCTTATGCTCAAATGGAAGAGGGTGTTGGATAGAAGAAGTATGATGTTGAGAGTTCCTCGAGAGAGTGCCTGGAAGCATGAGCAAAACGACCTCAATCATGGTATGTCGCAGCTGAAGTGTCGCGTGCGCAAAGCCTTGCATGGATACCAGCCAAATGCAGTTTCAGCATGTGACTTTAAAGCTCAATAGATTGGAAACCAAACGTCCAAATTGCGTGTTTCTTGTCTTAATAGAGAGAGGGCATGGCATGGAACATGTTGATACTTCATTATGATCCTGAAGGTGTTCGTAGAGCCTAGAAAAATGGTTTGGAAACGGAATACCACGTGCTCGATAAATTGCTTGCGCTTGCCTTGTACTGGTGCCTACGCCTTGGCCAAAGTGTGACTCAGTGAGGTCACGACTTTAAGGCGTCGTAAATGACTCAATAGACACCCAATTTTCTCAATCCTTGTTTCAACGGATAGGGGACATGGAGGAGAGTAAATTGAAGTTAGACTTGACTCCATATGTTGCTTGAAATTCTCTATAAAGGACCTCAAAAACTGCACACCACGTGTTTGTTAAATGGCTCACGCTGGTCCAGGAACATGCCTTGCAACTTGTATTGATCCCGTGATGATTTCCCAACTTTGCACTCTTATAACTCTTGATCCATGCCTCATACGGAAAAACTCCCAACTACAATATTGTAGAGGACCATGGGATGAGCATTTTTTATGTTGACCTTGTCTTGAAATATTTCCATTTGCCACGTGTAAAATGGTGCTGAAGTGGACTGATCATCTGGCCTTAAAATGTCAAAATACTTTCTAAGTGTGAAAACTTTCCTTTTTTAGCATAATTTCCCAAAATGGCAGCTTTGACAATTTCTTGATTTCATTTCATTCCATTGACTTTCTTTGACCGATTTTCACCCAAAAGTCAACAGTTGACAATTGACTTTGACTTTGACCAAAAAGTCAACATTTCCTGATTTTTCTGATTTTTTCTGATTTCAGATGAATTTCCCGATTAGCCTGTTTCCGATCTAATTCTCAATCGATTTTCAACCAAAGAAGCTTCAATGAATATATTTCTTCAGGGCAACCATATTTTGCATCCACAATCATCTCCTGATTAAAATTTGACCAGGAAGCCAACAGGGTTGAATTTGGTCAAAAACCCTAATCTGAAAGCCCTGATGAATATGAGATTTGTATCTTTTAACTTGAGCTTGGATTTGGAGAGAATAAAACCCTGATTTTAGGAGTATGCTGATGGAAATGATCCTCTACAATCAGACTTCAGATCCTTTCTTCTGAACCAAGAGATTTTCTTAATAAGAACTCTTTTTTGTCCCTTTTCTTGAACAGTAACTGTGATATGGATGAATGTGATGTATGAATGACTTATATGAGATATGCCCATGAATGAAATGTGAAAGCCAATTGGGTATAAATAAATGGGCAAATTTTGGGGTGCAACAGCTCTTGATGTTGATATGGCATCCTGAGCTTGAATGCTCTGACGCGTACCCATTGAAGGTAAGGATCCAGGGAGATGCAAAGATGTTTTCCTAACAATCTTCTCCCTTTTGTGTGAACAAGACGCCAGGCTTGGACAATTTCCTTCTTCAGCATGTTGCCATGATCGTCGATGTTCTTGAAGAACAGACCCTCCAATTGGATGTTACTTGGAATGTTTTTCATAGGATAGCCGTATTGACGACGAGCTAAAGCTGGATTGTAACTGATTCCTCCCTTAGTTCCAACAAGGGGTACGTTGGGAAAACTTCCGCAACTGAAGATGATCTTGGTTTCGTCGTTGTCAGGACTACACCAATCAATGTCTGTATGAGTGAGAGACATGATTTTCTGTGACCAGTAAAGGCCATCCCTCATGTTCCAGAAAGTGCTAGACTTTGGCAGGTGCGAAACGAACCATTCGTATAACAACGGTACGCAGCATGTGATTAATCCTCCTCGCTGCAGGTTTCTTGAATGCACAGAGTGGTAAGCATCCGCAAGCAAGGTTGGAACTGGATTTCCAATTAAAAAGATCTTAATTGCGTTGATGTCGACGAAATCGTTAATGTTAGGGAACAAAAACAATCCGTAGATAAACAAAGCCAAGATTTCCTCAAAAGCGCTCATATCTTGGATGCTGACGAAGTACCGAGCTTGATCAAACAGGAATTTGGAGGGCAATCCTTGAATTCCTCCTCTACTCACCATATGAGTTCTGATGTCGACTACGTTCAAAGGAGTAGTTGCAGCAATGATAATGTCATCAGGATTCTTTTCCAAACCGGAGTACGGATCTTGCGCGTACACGGGTATTCCAATCAGACGAGAGTACTCCTCTAACGTAGGCATGAGCTGGTAATCTGGAAAGGTGAAACAGTGATACATTGGATCGTAAAACTGTACCAAGGTGGGAAGGATCCCAACCACCATGTTGGTATTGAGCAAAGGCAGAAGTTTTCCATACTTCTCCTTGAAAGCCTGGGGGTTGATCACCAGTTTTCCGAGCTTTCCCAGTTCCTCGACCTGGGGAATCCTGAAGGTGTATTTCCTAGCTCTCTTTCTTCCGTAATCCATAATATAGATCCTTAAGTCCTTTCTCCGTTTCTCTCTTTCTATGAAGTTCAAAACGTTCGTTATTTAGTTTCCTTGAAAAACGACTCGAAAAAGACTCTTTTTTTTTGTTTTTTAGTTGTTTATTAATGAATGATGCATGAATGCATGAATGCACACACAAGAGTTTTAAACAAACATGGCGTTGAAGGGTATAGTGGTCATGAAGTCCAAACGCAATCCCCGCCCCAATGGTAAACTAAGGTTAAGGATTTTTGTACCTGTAGAACGGGTTCTAGGGGTCTCAGAGTTTTTGCTCAACCTTAAAGATACGTTGATTGGTATCTATAAGAGAGTTTTCTCTGAGTGTAGTATCTGCGTGACAATTACTTCCGTAATCACCGCTCTACGTCCTAAAAAAAAGGCTTTAAGTGGGGTTAATGTGTTTCTAGGTCCTCCTGGTACAAATCAGTCTCGGAATGCAGTGGCGCAGTTAATCACAACCAGCCAGGCAAATCCCAAGAGTAGACTTGGAAACCAAGATTAGAGGGCCTTCACCGGGAAGACATCCTCCATCCTATCTTATGTTGCACTCAAATCCGGGTATAGGATTTCTCACCACAAGGGGGAATCAAGCCCTTTCCCGATACAGAATAAACAAAATAAACAAATATATATGCAACAAACACATGATATGACACAGAGGTTAGGCAGGACCTCTCTTGTTTGAGGGGGAATTTGGCATCCCTAATTCCTCATTGGGGCTGGACCAGCAACAGGTCAACCATTGGTTTGGATGAAAAACCAAGGTTTTTAACACTTATATCCCCAGCAGAGTCGCCATTTTTCTGTGGTGGTCGTTTTCTTTACCTCCCCGTTTCACTTGGGAGGACGGCACGCTAAACCCTTCACGCGAAATTTGGAAGGAGAATGCGCCCGTGGTGGGATGAATTTTGTTTCAGTTCTTCCTACGATATCACACGAACTTTCTTATTGTCCTACGAGTAGGAAAGGGGGAAAAAGATCTCAACTAAACCCTAGGAGTTTGCTAAGTGTGGGGATTTCACCTAGACTAGAAATTCTGGAGTCCGGGAGGTCGGTTATACATAGGGAAGTGTTTAAACACCCTACATATCTGTAGTACTCTACAGGAACCTTCTCTGTGTCATTGTGATTGTGTTTATTGCTAATGATTGGGAAAGTTTCTCCTTTGTATTAGGAGAAGGAATTGAATTGATTTGAAAAAGACAGACAGACAGACAAACTGACTATTTTTGGTATTTTATTAGCTCGCTGAGATTCCTTGCGAACCTCATGCCTACATATCCCTAGTGGAAGTCAGAGCTTAATGTAGTTCGGGGAACTAACTAGGGAAATTAATGTTTTTGGTGCCTTGCTTGAAGCTCAAGGTTGAAGCTTGGAATTAAATCTCTGTTTACAGTAAAGAGACATGAAATTATCTCTACAGAGAGGTATTCGTACTATTCTACCACAAACATTTAAAAGAGTGACAGAATAACTGAATTCATTTCATTCAAGAGGGGGACCTTACTTGTGTATGTGCAAGTATACCAGTCAAATGCCTCTTAAATGAAAGAAAGTTGCTCATCCAAATTAGGGAAAGTTACCACATGTCTGGGTTTTACTGCCAGCTCATGCCTTTCAAAATCCTAAATGGAAGACTTGATTAAAATTGAAATTGAAATGTAATGTTTGTTTGAATGTGGTAGAGTAGTAAAAATATCTCTCTATAGAGATAAGCTATATCTATCTACTGTATAAAAGATTTGACTTTAGCTGGCTTGTATGAGGCCCAAGCTTGAGGCTTTTTGATTGATTAATTAATTATTGACTCTGGGAGATGACTCCACTGGGGATTAATTACATGATATTTTTGTGTTCTGTACAAAGCCCAGAATTGAGGCTGACTCTACTTAGGGAGACTCTATTTATGTGCCTTGTACAAAGCCCAAGGTTGTGGCTGACTGCTGAGGATAATTAAATGAATGACTCTATTTTATGTGCCTTGTACAAAGCCCAAGGTTGTGGCTGACTCTAGCTAAGGAAAACATTATTTTCTGCCTTGTACAAAGCCCAAGGTTGTGGCAGACTCTTAAATAAACTGAGTATGGATGACTCTATGGGGAAAAGATCCTAGGTTTTAGGAATCTTTGACACATGAAAATATGGTTTATCTGCCTTGTACAAAGCCCAAGGTTGTGGCTACTGAATGATGAAGAACTCACTGGGGAGACTCTATTATCTGCCTTGTACAATGCCCAAGGTTGAGGCTGACTCTTGACAGTGGAGTTTTATTGTTTGGGTGCCTTGTATGAAGCCCAAGGTTGAGGCTAACTGTTTTTGTTGGTTTTGACTCTACTGAGGAGGTTTTATTTATTGAAAGACTGTTTTTCTTTGGAAGCTAACCCTTTCCAGGGATTTTGACTCAGCTGGTGAATTTGTCTGTTAAAAGACTGACTTTATCATGTTTTTGGAGGCTGACCCTTTCCAGGGGTTTTGACTCTTTCGGGGAAATTATCTCCTAAGAGAAATGAATCTTTTTTATTGACATTTATTAATTGACTTTGGAGGCTAACCCTTTCCAGGGGTTTATATTAAAAATGAAAGAATGTGTGGAAGCTAACCCTTTCCAGGGATTTTATTGAAATGATGGATTGATTTTAAATTGACTTTGGAGGCTAACCCTTTCCAGGGGTTTATATTAAAAATGAAGGAATGTGTGGAAGTTAACCCTTTCCAGGGATTTTATTGAAATGATTGGCAGAAAGATTATCTAATGGAGACTTCTTGTTTAAAGCCCAAGATGAAGGCTGACACATGCCGAGGATGATCAAACATGGATCCTAGACTCTGCTAAGGAAGATTGATGAAGATAAGGGTGACAGAGACTGTCCATGTCTCTCATTCCAAAAGGTGTACTCAATGCAAAATTGAGACAAACTTAGCTTGTTTAAAGTCTGGTTTAAATTGGAAGAAACTCACCAGGGTAGGCTAAAAGGTGACTAAAGACCTGTTCCTATGTTTATAAGAAACCTGATGGGTCCTTGTATACAAGCTCAAGAGGAAGCTGGAAATGCTTTTAAGAAGCCTGTGGGTCCTTGTACAAAGCCCAAGAGGAGGCTAATCGAGGGTCTTTGTTATAGCACAAGAGAAAGCTATGTAGTTTTGAACTTATTTTGGCTCTAAGCAAATGGGTAAGAGGTTTCACCGGGAATAATTCCTCTTTGGGTGGATGTGTCCTATTATTTTTGGATTCTAAGGTTTTTGCCAAGATGTTTCACCGGGAATAATTCATCTTGGGGGTTTGAACTACAGATCTCTAATTAGGAAAGAGCCTTCACCGGGAAGACATTCTCAATCCTAGGCCATATTCCTATAATATATATATAGTTTAACTGTCCTAAGGTTTATACTCAAACGTAGTTCTAAACTAATATATGCACAATTTATATTTGACAGTAATTTAAATAAAGACTGTAAATTGAAAGCTTGTAAAGCCTAACCTGGATGGAGTGGAGGCCATTGAAGAAGTATGTACAGAGCCTCAACAGTAATTTTTGTTGTTTTGTTGATAACAATTGAATATATATGATAAACAGTTAATGGTTTTTGAAAACAGAAGAAGTGAAGATGGACAAAGGTCACATAGGTATCTGAAGAGTTTCACCGGGAATAATGCCCTTCAAATACCAGAAGAATGTTTTGAAAACAGAAAGAAGATTTTGAAAATACAGTTTTGAAAACAAACTAAGAAGAGAAGGTTTTTGGGACTTACACTCTATTAGAGGCCCAGTACTTTACAGTACTGGTGTAAAAGCAATTTGAAAATGATTTGGAATGATACAAGGTTTTGTTGTTTGAAAACCTTAATCATCCGTTTAATTAGAGATTGAAAACAGTTTTGAATATTGACAAAAGTCAACTTAATCAAAGTAAAAATAAAGATTTTTACTTAATTAAGACCTAAACAATTAGGGTTTTATCATAAACTTTATTTACAAAGTGATTAGGTTAAAACAAAGTGAATATATGTATTTAAAGTATTTAAGAAAACACTTAAAACATACTATTTTAAACCTAATAAAAATATATGAAATAAATAATATTTTTTATGATTTTTTTTATTATTCACAAAATAGGTATATTAAATGATAAGTGTGTGAAAAATGAAGTGAAAATAAATTAATTTGATAGGTTAAATAAATATGTGAAGTTTGTGAGAAAATGAAAGAAATTGTGTGTTAAAAAGATAGTTTTGGCCCTTGGAGGGTTTGAACCCACGCCCTCTAGGTCACACACTCAAAAAAAACACCACTGAGCCAACGCGCGTGTGGTGATAGTAACTTGCATTCATTTGGTTATGTTTCAAAACAACTAGTAAATCATTGAAAAATAAAAGAATCAAAAAGTCTGGGGCGAGGGGGATTCGAACCCCAGACTTGAGGCATGATGAGACTAAGGGCGTATGGGAGGCCACTAGGGCAAGTTTGTTCAGTCGTTTAAGGAACGCATACCATTCAAAATAAAATAAACTTTGGCCCCAGATTCAAATTTTGCGCGCCATGGCCATAGTCATCTTCTTCCTCGAGCTCAAAGATTTTCAAAATCCTAACTCTCTGGTTTCTCAACTAAATGACATGATGTAAACATCAATCTTGTTCTAAATTTCCTCACGAATCCAGATATGTAACTAACATTTATTTATATGAACTATAGCTACCTAATTTCTCAGAAAAATCTAAGAACATATAAACCCTAAATTTGAAATTAAATGACAAACAAGATGAATAAATGCAAGATGATAGAGGGTTTTCAATCCTCTGATGATGCTAAACAAGATAGAATCGAGCTTTAACTCAGTGAGTGCTTAAATTAAAGAGGTGAAGTTCAGAAACTTACCTCTGAAAATGGAGGTCGTGAGGATGATTGAGAGCACCTGGGTTTGAATGAATGATCTCAATAGCTTCCTTGAGACTCAATGATGCTAACTGAATGCTTATTGGAGCTTGAATCCTCCTGAATTACTCTATGGACCTCCCTCGATTTCAGCTTCAAGTGAACATGGAGGTTGTTGAATTTGGAGTTACAGATGAGCTGCAGCCATCTGGTTAGCTTCACTATGACCTGAGGAGTGTGCCTGGATGATTGGCTTGACTTGAAACCTCCTGAATCACTCTATGGACCTCCAACTGCAAATGCTCCAAAGTGAGAGCAACAATGGTGTTCCTCTACTTACAGAAGTGATCCAGGTGCTTGGATCACCTCAAATGACCTCCCTTGAGATGTTAGAATGCTCACTTTCCAAAGATAAGCTCTGGTTTGAAGAAATCGATTCTTCTTGCCAAAGAACTTTGAAAAACAATGAACATGAGAAGAGAAAGAGAAAGCAAGGAATATGGTTGCTTTGGTGTGTTTTTTGAATGAGAATGAGGCCTCTATTTATAGGCAAATGTCTCAGTACTGATTGGGAGAGTGAGCTTGCTTAGTGAAGCAAGTTTGGTTTCTTAGCCATGAAGAAATTTCAATGAATATCCAAGTGTGATCATTGCATTTTCGAGCCACCTCCCCTATCCATTGATTCTATCTGATCTTAGGGGACAATTCAGATGCAAAGTGAGCTCTAATTGGTTGGTGAGAAGATTCCTTGGGTGATTCATCAATTTGCCATAAATTCTCAAAAGTAATCATTACATAATCACATGTTCTTGTTTTAGGAATCTTCTTCAATTATCATGGCATGGTGAAAATGAATGCATGGTATTGTTTCAGACATGTTATGGTTCGTGTAGCATCCATTAGTGAAGCAAAAATGCACAAAATTGCAACGTTCCAATTTGCTCATGACCTATAATTTTACTTCATGAGGCCAACTTTGGACAAGCATAACTCTTAGCTCAAATTGAATTTGGAGAAGGTTGAACACAATTTGGAAAGCCCTAAACATCTACTTTAAATCAATAGTTTATGTCTTCTTCAGAATCATTTGGGAAATTTGTGAAAAATGAGCCCAAAGTTGGATGAAAACTAGGTTAAAACACTTAGAAATTTTTTTAAGTGTTTATGACCTAAAACTTCAAAATCTCCAAAACCCTTAAATGGTTGATCTTTTGAAAAAAGTTCCTTTGTAAGATGTTGTTTTATTTTGCAAGATCTACAACTTTCATGTTGGAAGTTTTTTGAGTTGTGTAGGTGAAATTTTGAGTTCTCACCATGCCCTCAAAAACCCTAATTCCCGACTTTTTGCTCCTTGATGAATTTCTTTGAATTTATTTGGTCAAATGACTTTGACATCCATATATTGATGATATTGATCTTTGAAAGTCATTTTTTGACCAAAAACCTTAAAAGTCAATGATGATCCCACACAGTTGACTTTTCCTGACAAAGTGAATTTTTTGGGCTTTTGTGAAGAAACAAGATCTTCTCCTCAAATGAATGATGTAAATGGATTATATTGAGGTAGTAGAGATTCTTGAATCATGTATTGAGTTTTGGATCCATGCCCTGATTAAAAGTCAACCATCCTGGTGAATTAGGTCAAAAACCCTAATTGTCGACCATATGAAAATAATGACTGTAGACTTTGAATTGGGGTGTAATGTCCAGTGGATCTTGTCATATGAGTTATTTGTAGATGATTGATGTCTTTGAATGATCCCCTGGGGCTTTTTAGGGTTTCCCAAAGGTGATCCCTGATTTTAGTCCTTGATAGGCTCCAAACCCTAGTCTGTTGATCTGAGTAATCCTGTACTTAGATGACTGGGTGTCTTAATCAATCATAGGTGTAATAATGAGGATTTTGAGTCTTATGATTGTATTAGAGACTAATCCTTCTATTGATTGATCCTTTGCCTGAATTTTCTTGTCTTTGAACACCCTCGATTGAATGCCAGACTGTCCTAGGTACTTACTTTGACTTGATGAAAATCCTGAAGATATGTCATCTCAGGGGGGTCAAAAATTAGGGTATGACAGCATTCTCAAATCTTTTAGCCATCGACAAACAGCTTTAGCTTCTTGGGAAGTCAAAGTGAAACAGGCCTTGGGTTTTAATAACTTTCCATTCGGTAGAGGCTTCAACTCCAACTCTCTTCTGTTACACCATTTTTCCATGTCTTGTCTGGCCTTTTCATTATCTTTCGTTTTGCCTTTCACATCCATCACTGTGTTAAATACATTATCAAAAAAATTCTTCTCAATATGCATAACATCTAGATTATGGCGCAACAAGTTATCTTTCCAATACGGGAGGTCCCAAAATATACTTCTTTTTGTCCAATTGTGCGTGACTCCGTATCCTTCAATTCGGCATTCTTTGCCAGTATCTGTAAATTTTGGTAGCTCACTAACTTGTTCCCATATAGCCCATGGTGACAATCAAGGCGGAGGCGAATCTTTCACTCGTACATCTTTTTTAAAGTTTGTCATGTTTCTTCTATAGGAGTGATTTCGTGGTAGGAATCTTCGGTGACAGTCAAACCACGAGCTTTTCCCACCTTTATCCAACGTGAACCCTTTGTTGTTTCCCATGCAATGCGGACAACCCATTTTGCCATGCGTACCCCAACCAGACAACATGCCATATGCTGGAAAGTCGTTGATGGTCCACATCAATGAAGCTCGCATTATAAAGTTTTCTTTACGTGATATATCATAAGTCCATTCTCCAATCCACAATCTCTTCAAATCATCAATTAAAGGTTGTAAATACACTTCAATTCCTGCTTTTGGACTCGAAGGTCCTGGAATGACGCACGTCAAAAACATGTATGGTTTTGTCATGCACATCTCAGGAGGGAGGTTGTAAGGGGTTACAATAACTGGCCAACAAGAATACATACTTCCCGACGCTTGAACATAAGGAGTAAAACCATCTGAGCATAATCCAAGCCTGACATTTCTAGGTTCTACGGCAAAATCAGGATGCATTCGATCAAAATGCTTCCATGCCTCGCCATCAGATGGATTCCGCATAGTGCCTGGACTTGTGTTATTTGTGTGATGCCATGTCATTTGACTTGCACTGTGCATTGAAGCAAACATTCTTTTTAACCTTGGTATTATCGGAAGATAAAACATGGACTTTACTGCTACACGGTCTTGATTAGTGTTAACGGCTCTACTGGGAACTTTATATCTTGGACTCTTACAAAACTTACATTCCTCCAACAACCCATCTTGAGTACCAAACTCATTGTCGTAGAACAACATACAGCCATTAATGCAACAATCAATCTTTCTTACTCTTAAGCCCAACTTCGACACCAACTTCTTTGCTTCATAAAATGTTGTAGGCAAGTTGTCTTTCATTGCAGTTGAGTCCAACATCATCTTTACGAAGAATTCCAAACACTGATCAGGAACATTCCAATTTGCCTTGGCGGCCAACAATCTCACACACATTGATAACTTTGAGTCAGACGATCCATCAAACAACGGCGTATTCATCTCATTCAACAACTGATAAAATTTCTGCGCTTCCTCATTCGGCAACTCTTCCCCACCAAAATCTTCAGGCTCATCATAGGTCACGTTCACACCAAAAGCATCCTCAACCATGTCACCAATCAGATTAAAGTTTTCCTCATATTCCACAGGCGGCCGACTACTTGAAGCATGAGAGTTGCTAGTCTCTGGTACGTTACTAGGCAGTTCTTCACCGTTAAACGTCCAAACCCAATAATTTGCAATGAAACCCCTTCTATGCAAATGAGCTGTTATTTCCTGTGGGTCACTAATTATTGGTCTACATTCACATTTAAGACAGGGACACCTAACTCCTCCTTCGCTTCGACATAATTCCTGAGCAAACACCCAACTGATAAACCCTTCAACTCCTACTATAAAATTGGGTTTAAGTCCCATTCTTCCTGGAAATGTTCTATCGTACATCCAACTACGATAATACCGATAATATTCCATACTGCACATTTATACAATCATTGTCATTTTGAGTTAGAATACTAATCAACTTGATATTATTCTTAGACGTATACTAGTTAATATTTACTATTCTTAAAAATATTATTTAATAACAATACTACTAATATTTTTAACTACACATGTTATATTGAACCTATGTTAACCATAAAGTTACTATTTTATTAACTACACATTTTAAGCTACACACATTGAAAATATTCTTTAATAAAAATACTACTTTTAAATATTTACTATTACTAAAAATATTATTTTATTTTAAATTATAATATTTTATTTTTTATTTTTAAATATTAATAATATATCGTAAACATAACTTTTACACTCATTAAGATTAATATGTATATTATTTTTAATAATAATTTCTATTTTTAAAAATAATAATATATATTACATATAAAACATATTCTATTAGAATTTTTTTAATAAAACTATTTTTATCAAATATATATAAAAATGATGTATTTTTAATTATAGTTTGTTTATCTTTCTATTCTTCAAAAAAATAACTTATTTTATATAAACATAAAAAATTCATAACTTATATGTATAAAATTATTTTCTTTTTAATATTTATGTTAACCATAAAGTTACTATTTTATTAAATACACATTTTAAGCTACACATATTGAAAATATTCTTTAATAAAAATACTAATTTTAAATATTTACTATTATTAAAAATATTATTTTATTTTAAATTATAATATTTTATTTTTTATTTTTAAATATAAATAATATATTGTAAACATAACTTTTACACTCATTAAGATTAATATGTATATTATTTTTAATAATAATTTCTATTTTTAAAAACAATAATATATATTACATATAAAACATATTCTATTAGAATTTTTTTAATAAAACTATTTTTATCAAATATATATAAAAATGATGTATTTTTAATTATAGTTTGTTTATCTTTCTATTCTTCAAAAAAATAACTTATTTTATATAAACATAAAAAATTCATAACTTATATGTATAAAATTATTTTCTTTTTAATATTTTATTTTCATAATCCATAATATAAAAATATTATCTTTTTATTATAAACATAAAAAGTTATTTTCTATATATGTAAAAATTAAATTTATAATAAAAATTAAATTCTATATAAATATTTTAATAAATATTCTATTTTTTTTATAATAAAGTATAATATACCTAATAAACAAACATATATAATAAACATATCTAATAAACAAATATATATAAATATAGTATAATAAACATATCTAATATATATTCTGTTTTTTTAAAATATAGTATAATATTACTCATTATAATAACTAATATATATAATAAAAATTAAAAATGAAAACTTTATAATATACCTAATAAATAAACATACCTATATATATATATATATATATATATATATATATATATATATATATATATATATATATATATATATATATATATATATATATATATATATATATATATACTACAACAAATACAAACACAATATAACAAACACAATATATACAAACACAATATATATACTAGAATTTTATAAATTTCATAACAAACACAATATATTTTCAACAAATACAATACCTATTAAACAAATTTTATAAACAAATTAACATATATACCTATTAAATCTATTTAATATATACTATAATACACAAAAATAACTTACCTCTTCTTCAATCTACTCCTCCTTCTTCAATCTACAACCTTATTCAATCTACTAATTAACCTATACAAAAAAAATTCAAAAATTAACAACAACATATATAATAAAATTATAAGAAAT
This sequence comes from Vicia villosa, assembly GCF_029867415.1. Lineage (NCBI taxonomy): Eukaryota > Viridiplantae > Streptophyta > Magnoliopsida > Fabales > Fabaceae > Vicia > Vicia villosa. Next base: position 48,069,975 of record NC_081180.1, on the reverse strand, counting down.
AAACAAAATATCAAAATAATCTTAACTACCTTTGAAATTGAATTGGGATTGAATTAACTTGGGAGAGAAAGGTTGGATTTTAGGAGTAGATGATTTTGGGAGAGAAATGGGTTTGGTTGCAGAGAAGAGAAGAGAAGGGTTTTGAGCTTGATTTTGGGAAGAGAAGGGTTTTAGGAGTAGATGATTTTGGGAGAGAAATGGGTTTGGGAGAGAAATGGGTTTGGTTGCAGAGAAGGGTTGCAAAGAAGAGGAGAGAAATTCTGTTCGTGAATGGTGGTGGGGGGAAGTGAAATGGGTGGATTAATACATAATGTAGCGACGTGGAAGGCACATCGCTACTTGCCACGTGATATCCACGTCGCAACCTTCAATGGTCACTTACACAACTGCAAAGCTGCCAATGTGTCAGATCATATTTCCCCCATTTTGAATTATAAATGTAGCGACGTGACAACAACGTCACCACCAAATTTTACAAAAATTTGAATATTCCCCCATTTGAACGTTATGGGGTGTGATGAATTAATTTATGTCATTAATGTAGCGACGTGCTACACACGTCGCAACTGTTATTCACAGCCCCCCATGTCTGACTCCCAACCACTTTAATACTGCAAAGTTATTTAATAATAAAATACATGTGGCGATGTTGGATTCACGTCGCAACTAACATTAATTAGCCACGTTGTTCACACGTCGCTAATTATGTCGCTGGATTAGAGTTTTTTTGTAGTGCATAAGCCCTACAATTTAGCACGGGTCGGGCCGCAAAATACCTTAAAAAAACATGACCCTGTCTTTTTGGGCCAGCCCACCTGTCTTATGTTTTTTATGGGATGGGTCGGGTCAAGCGGGCTTCAGGCTGGTCCATTAGAAAAAGATTTTGGTAAATTTTGGGGAAAAAAGATTGATATGAGATATGATTTTATAAATGTGTTTTCAAGTCATAAAGAAAAGTTAAAGAGGATCAAGATATATTTTCAAGATGATGTGATCAAAGAAATGATTGTGAGATGGAGAGAAAATTTGATAACTATTGGTGATAATATTAAGTTACTTTATACTTTTACATGGATGATTTTGTGGTATTCATATATATATATATATATATATATATATATATATATATATATATATATATGTATATATATATATATATATATATATATATATATATATTTATGGATAAATATTTTAAACATCACTTATATACGTTTATGATGACTCTCTACTTATGTTGTATTGCATTTATCCATTACATCCTTTTTATAAAATTAAAATTATAATATTGAAGTACGGGCTGGCCCATCCGGCCGCGCGACCCTTTGAAATATGGGTCGGGCTCATTTTATGTGGCCCATTAAGCAATTGGGCTGGGCCGGGCCAGCCCATTAAAACACGTTGGCCCACCGGACCGAAACGGGCTGGGCCGGGCCGGCCCATTTGACAGCTCTACTCTGAGTGAATTTCTTACTACAATCATTAACCATTATGGTTACTAAGCTATGAGTTTATCCATCAGTCGATCAGTGGAAATATATATTTCGAATAATTTACGCACAAAATAAATAAAAAATATGGTGTATCATTCAATTAACATTATCATGTTTATTTTATCCTTCAAAGGGCATTTTTGAGGTATGTTGTTCTCGGAAAGCTTGCTTATTCGACCGATAGCAACTTAATCAGATGCAGACATAAAATTGCATTGCAGTCGGTATCGTTTATTTTGATGTATAATCAATTGTGTGATTTCTGGGTGTATGTAATTTGATTAATCACGTTTGTCTAATTCATCTATAATTTGGTTTGTAATTTGATTAATCGCGTTAATCCCTAAAACCTCGGAACGGTTGACCCAAGATGGAGACCACATGCTGGTAACTTCATTCATCCTCACTCTTACCTTGTACTTGCACTAGCACTCTGATTGCCCTCTCTTCTCACTTTGGCATCAGAGTATGTTGCAGGTACACTCCCCCATTCATTCGAAGTCCAACTGTTGAAGGCCATTGACGATCTAGTCTGATCAGGTACGATCAGGTTCAACTCACTCTTATTTCACGGACTTAAAAGTATTTTTTTAAGGTGTATATATATATATATATTTGACATTTTAAATTAATATTATTTAAATAAAAAATATAGAAATAAAATAAAAGTTATAAGATTGAAATTTATACAATGTTAATTTACTTATATAATTATTTGTAGAAATATTTTGTTCACTTGAGAATATAAATTATCAATTAAAATTGTTAGATTAAAAGAAAATATGATACTAAGATTTAGAGCAAATCTTTAAACCTACTCTTAAAGACAATATAAGTGTTGGAGCAGTTGTTTTTGCGATTTTCAAAGTCCCATAATTTTTTACTCAAATTTTCTTATGGAAGCTTTCTTTGCAAATTGTGAAGCTTGTGGGAAGGCCTTTCAAAATACAACTTAAGAATACTTTCTTAAGTTAGTTCAAAATACAACTTAAAAATAAACACTTCTTATGTCGACAGTTCTTAGGTCTATCTCACTTAATAAGTCAATTTTAATCGGCTTAATAAGTGTTTTTTCCACTAGTACTATTGTATCAATCAATCTTTAATTGCAAGATGAAAGTTCAGTGTAATTAAATACATCTAGAATTGAACAAACAAAGTTTTGAGTTTTGTGCAGGTATCTGGAAACAATGCACTATAGCCTAAAGTTTTGACGATTCTACTAAATTCATTCCTTCATCCTTCAAGATTTGAATAAACTTGTTGAATTTTTTCAAGGATTTCTTCTTTCCTATATTTTTCCTAAAATTGAAATCATTACCATCTTTAAATTTAAGGATTGAATCAGGTTTATTATTCTAATTCTTAACTCTTATATATTTTTCAAGAAAATGTTCTAATATATCCACCAAGGTTTCCAATGATTGAACACCATCTATGAACATATTATTCACATTTAGTTGATATTTCAACTTCCTGGGTTTGTGTTCATTACCTCTTGCTTGAATCTTGGAGTAACTCCATAAATCATTTCAAGAATGTCCCACACTTTCTTGGCGGACTCACAAGTTAAAAATTAGTAAAGTACCTTGGAGCTTAACGAATTTATCAAACTATGTTTGACTTTAAAATCAAGTTCGACTTTTATCAAATCCTCTTTAGTCCAATCAAAATCAGGTTTATTTACTACCTCATTATTAAAGGTGAAAGTAGGAATAAACGAGCCATTGTTTAAACTATCCCACATTTCAAAATCATTAGTTTTGATAAAAGTTTCAAATATTGAGTTCCATAAGTCAAACATATAACCATAAAACAGTGGAGTGTATTCATAAAAAGACTCTTGTTAAAAATAGTTGTTTTTGCAATCATTATATTCTTCCTTCTGAGACCATTAGTCTTTAAATGAGAGTTAGACTCTGATGTCACTTGTTGGACATGAAACTCCAAACACAAGAGATGGGGGTTGGATTTAAAATCCTTTTTGAAAATAATTTTTTTTACAAAAAAAAAAGTTCAAAATCCTTTTGTAAAACATACATAGTAAACATAAGCGGAAATAATAAAATTGAAACATAAAGAGTTAAGAAACGAGAGAAATGCATCAGAGATTTATAGATGTTCGGTCTTAAAGATGTGGCCTAGTCCTCTCCCTAAGAATTCCTTTTTGATAGTTTCTAATAATGATGTGAGCTTTTTAAAGGCCTTTCCCACGAACCTCCTTTTTAAAGGATTATAGTTTTTCAATGGCTATCGTTTGGCCAAGCTTTTTTCGATTGTAAAAGTTACTTTTAACCTAAAGTTAAAAATAAGAGCTTTATAAATGAAGCTAAAGTTGTTTGGTAATATTTATAATTTTTCAACTTAAAAAATACTTTTAAACTAAATTGTGTGTGTGTGTGTGTGTGCGTGGGGGTGGGTGTGTGTGTGTGTGGGTGGGTGTGTGTGGGTGTGTGTGTGGGTGTGTGTGTGTGTGCGCGCGTGTGTGTGTGCGTGTGTGTGTGGGGGGGTGTGTGTGTGGGGGGGGGGGGGGGTGTGCGTGTGTGTGTGTGTGTGTGTGTGTTTTGATGTAAAATATTTGCAATAAAAATACTGATTTTTATTCACACTTTTAAAAATTATAAATATTAAATATATATGTAGAAATGTTTTACATAAAAATGAGTACAAATTAAAATAAAATACTACTATATTACTAAAAGATAAGAAATATGTTAAGAAAATTAATTGATTTTTTTATATAAATATTTGAAAATATATGAAGATAATGTTGCCACATGATGAATAATTTTTTTTTGAATTAAATAAAAAATAAATGAATATGAAAAGAATTATAAAAATGTATGTTGGAGTGAAGAATTAAAAAATAATTTATAATAATGTGATAATATAAATTGTATTTACTAGGATTCGAAGATATATATAGTTATGAAAATATTCTAAAAAAGTTATTATAAAGTAACTTTCAACAACTTTAATAAAAGCTCCTTAAATTGTATTTTTATTCTTAAAATAAAAGTCACTTTTTTTATAAGGAATTTTTTCTAAATAATGTTTGGCCCTCCTTCTCCTTTAAAGTAGAAAATAGGTCAACAAAAAGTCAGGCCAAACGGTAGGTACCCAACCAAGACGAATTTTTAAGTAAAGAGACCTTCACAACCATTTGAGAGCTTTTTAATAGTAAGCTAAAGTTCATAACCGCTTAAGAGTTTTAACTACAGAGACGTCCTCAACTATAATACGAGGTTTTCACAAGTTTACCTCAATAACCAAAAGAAATCTTTGTGATGGTTTAGCTCAGCACCAAACAACGCATTTTTACAAGGTAAATGATCAGTGCATCTTGATGCACATTCTCCTATACTTTTACTTAGGAATTTCTTTACTTCATTTTGGTTATTCTTATGTTTTATTATGTTTTTATATTTTACTTTATTTTTGTCTTTAATTGATTTTCGTACTTAATTTTCAGCTTCAGTAGCTTTCACGAAAACGATTATAACTGGAGTTCTAGGAATCTGATTGAGGCGTTCTAATAATCTCCGGAAAGCTAAGAGAGAGAGTTACGACTTTCGTGTTGGAGTGAAAGTCAGTTTCGGAGCCTATATTTTCCAGATTTGTGTTTGAAACTGCAGCACTAGTTTATTTTCAATTTTGGGTCGTTAGTAGTGGGGCTGAGTTTTGTAATTTGACCCAGTTGGGTCATAAACGGTTTTGGCTGATTCTCTCTAGTACCTAGGTCTGGCCGTACTGTTAATGCTGTCACTTTTTACTTTTCACAAAATAATTTTGAAAGCTTTGTACGAATGATGAGGAACTAATCCTCGAAGGCAATTTCTGCTGGTTACGGTTTCCAATACTTTGAGGTTTTTAATCTTTAATTCAATTTCTTTTCCCTTTTGATATTAATCTATATGTCTTGTTTGCATAATTCGAGTTATATAGAATATTATTGATTTATACCGATTGATTTATGTTTCTTGACTTTAATCGTACTTTATCGTTGCTTAATCGTTAAAGTGTGTATGTTAGAATCACGTTTGCTTAATTCGTGATTGTGCCTAATCCGTTTGCTTTATTTGGAAAATAGGAATGAAACCTTATAATGTCAATTTCGCTTGTTAATTGGTGTTGTAATCGGTAGGGGAATAGAATCCGCTTAGGGGATTGAAGTTTATTGAACTAGTGATAAGTCGGTAACCGAATCAGTAGAATTGTCGCTTTAGCTTATTTACATAATCACTTATTTTAATCACTTTTTCACTCTGTTATTATTAAATCGATCCTAAACCAAACCCCCCTAAATCGATTTTGATTAGTTAATATAATACAAGAATCCTTACGATACGACTCGAGTCATTGTCGCTATACTACGCTTTTTAAAGTTACTCGTTTTGATCCGTGCGCGACAGTGGATCAGTAAATAATACACAAGAGATGATACATTCTTGAAAAATTTACAAATTTACCCTTCACCAGAAACAATAATCCTCAAAAAGCATATGATCACTCTTAAAGTACTAAGACAAAACTAAAGTGAGAAATGAGATATTTGTAGAAAAAGAATTAAGAGTGAGAAAGAAGGGTCAAAACCCATTTTCCGGATGATTTGAAATGATAGAGAAGTTCTCTATTTATAGGGGGGAAAACTTGGTGTAAATTTAAAAATAATTCATGGGATAATTAAGTATCAAGTACCAAGTACCATCACTTGGTCATATCAAGCATCATCACTTGATTGAAGCACTAAATATTGTTCATATCAAGCATCATCACTTGAATCATAAACACATCGAACTCCATCACTTGATCAACATCTCAAGCATCATTACTTGATCAATCGTCAAACACCATCACTTAAATCAACATGTCAAACACCATCACTTGATCAATCTTCAAGCATCATCACTTGAACCAACATATCAGATATACTATCATTTTAACCAGAAAGCCTCTAACATCGAGACTAATAAAGACTTATCTTAAGAGCCTTGTAAGTATCAAAACCAAATCAACATATAGTTGTAGTCTTCATACATATCCATATCTTTTGCATGTCTTTTGATAAATACACGTTTAAAAAGTTCACACCAACATTTTATATTTTTGTCTGATAAATAGAAAGGTTTTATTACTTATTAGTAGTAAGGCAGCCGATATCACATCAAATCAATATTTTTATTTCAATATATTTCATTCCTATTTGTTCTCCTTAATTATATAGATTTTATAACACTTCATTTTGAAAGTGATATAAAATCATCGCCTATCCATTGGGAAATGATTATTGACCCATACTTGCATGTTATAAATTCATTTTAGGAAAAAACTTTGATGTCTTTATTTAAACACAGATATTATCCCATATCTCATTATTATTGACTGCTAGAAAAGCTTAAAACAAAACTTTACCTCTCTTTTATTTTTTTTATCTTCTGTTAACATATATTTTTAAAGAGGATTGATATTTGTACACTTAAACTAACACCTACACCGTATTCCAATACGGTTTTGTTTTATTAGATTTATAAAAGCATTGTTTTTTCTTTATTTTAATTCAAAATATTCACCAAATCATTGTTTAGTTGAGGCAGTGTATATACGGTGTAGCATTTATGGGTGTACATATAGCATTCCTCATTTTTAAATTACACACAAATTATTTGAATAATGTACAAAAGAATGAATAAAACCCACCAGCCTCAATAGACACAGCAACATAGCATCAGAATCATTTCATTATAATTCTGAATTCTTCAAAACTAAGCACACCATCCCCATTCAAATCAAACATTCCAATCATCAATTTACATTCTTCAATGGACTTTGAATCTCCCAATTTCTTCAACATCCTCTTCAAACTCTTTGGTGTTATGAACCCACACCCTTCATTATCATACATTTCAAATGCTTCCTTCAAATCCTTCAAATTTTCATCCTCGCTCACTGATTCCATAAGCGTAACCAAATCCTCCAAACTCAAGAAACCATCACCATCAGAATCCAATGACTCAATCGCAATTTCCGCTTCATTCAAATGAAAATCTCCACTAATCTTCGCCATTCGACTCCTTAACTCGTTAAGAGAAATCTTCCCGTTGCCATCTTCGTCAAAGTAAGTAAGAACACGCTCAAATTCCATGTCCCTCCTCATATTAGTTATATATTCTTCACAACAAAAAAACCTTAGAATTGGAATATGTTAATATAATTCAAACAGTACGAATTGAATTTCAAGTACAACAAAGCAGTATCCTCTATTAGATTAACGAAACGAACTAGTATGGTAGTACTATAGGAATGAATATGGTTTGTGTTGGCCAAATTGTATGAAGCAATGGATGGTGTGTTATGGAGTATTTATAGGAGTAAATGATTTATGAAGGCGTGTTAAATAAACATATGGAAGATTGATTGATTGCGCAAGCAAGTTGCTGTGAAAGAGAAAAAACGCATGTTGTCAACGGAGTGTGCAAATTGTTGGAGAGATGAAATGGATAACGCGGGCCAGGGCATTTTCAAATGGCCTAGAAATAATATTGACGGTCAAATGGGTCATGATTTAGTTATTTTATTATTTACTTGATGTCAAATGGAACGGCCGCCTAATGAATAAGTATCCAAACGCGTCGGTGCCACGGCAGGCACATTGTGGATACACTGCCATAACTTATCAGCTTACTTGTTTATTTATCCGTATTGAAAAGGAGTGTACTGTGTCGTGCATTTAAATGGTCTATTATTTAGAGTTTATATATCTACTACATACTTCATTTCTTCATCATTAGAAAATTTCTTTACCCACCTCCCTATGGGGTAACCCCTGCTTCGGAGATGCATTTCCGAAGTTATTTTTTTTAAAGATTTTTCATACATTTCGGAGATGCATCTCCGAAAACACCAAAAAAGTGGTGTTTTCGGAGATGCATTTCCGAATTCAGAAAAAATTCAAAAACCGTGAATATTTTGGAAGTTCATTTCCGAAAACATTTCTGCATATACAATTTTCCCTCCTTCACTATTTCATCATTTTTTTCTCCAAAACTTCTCCAAACCCTCTCCAAAACTCAATCAATCTCCATCCATTTTTCGTCTAAAAATCAAGTTTCAAACCGTTGATCACATTAAAGGGAGCATAAAAAGCTACAATTTGAGGTAAACATCTCTCATTTCATCCCCTATTTCACTACATTGATTCAACAAATTATGCTGAAACCTGCGATGGTTCGGAAGTTCATTTCCGAAATATATTACCTAACAAATTTCCGAAATGAACTTCCGAAATATGCCCTGGCAGTTAAAAAAAACAGTTTTGGCCAATTTTGCTAATTTTTGAATATGTTAGGTATGGTGCATCCAGACAACATTGTGCAATACGATGACGCAGTAGTTTCGAAAGTTGTCAACGTTAATAACGATCCGGTTATCGACGTTAAACCTATGATCAATGCGGTTGATGTTCGGCAACAATTTACAAGTGATCGGAGCTTCGGTAGTCGCGAGCATTTAATTGATTGGGTTCGGAACAAAGCTAGTAAACTTGGATTTGGAATTGTTATTTTAAGGTCCGACAATGGAAATAGTAGGCGGAAAGCTTTCGTTGTTTTGAATTGCGAACGGGGTGGGAGTTATGCACAATCAAACCGGGTGCTAAAACACGAAGACACGGGATCGAGAAAGTGCGGGTGTTCGTTTAAGTTGCGCGCGACTCGGAGGGTTAATGATTTGTGGCGTTTAACCGTAATTTGTGGAATTCATAATCATGCCTTGGATGCCAAGTTACACGGACATCCAATGGCGTGTCGTTTGTCCCGCGAAGAGAAGAATGTGATTTCGGATTTAACGATAGTCAAAGTGGCGCCTCGCAATATACTTGCCGATTTGAAGCGTAAAAAACCGGACAGCGTTTCAAATATCAAGCAAGTTTACAATGAACGACACAATCTCAAAGTTTTGAAAATGGGCCCTCGGTCGGAAATGCAATAACTTTTGAAACTATTAGGCGATAACAAATATGTGTTAAGCTTCCGAACGTCCGAGGACAAAGTTACGGTGCGTGATATTTTTTGGACTCATCCCGAAAGTATCAAATTGTTCAACACATTTCCAACCGTTCTTGTCATGGATTCGACATACAAGACAAACAAGTATAGGCTTCCTCTTCTAGAGATCGTCGGTGTGACCTCGACGGACAAGACTTATTCGGTCGGGTTTGCTTTTATGGAGTGTAAAAAAGAAGAAAACTTTACATGGGCTTTGGGAATATGCAAGTCTTTGTTGGTTGATCAAAAGGTTATGCCAGAAGTCATTGTCACCGACCGGGACAATGCTTTGATGAATGCGGTTGATACCATCTTCCCGACATCGACCGCGTTACTTTGTCGGTATCACATAACTTGCAACGTGAGAAGTAAGTTGAAACCCGCGGTTGGGACAAAAGATAGGCCGGATGAAAACGGTAAATTTATCAAAGCCGGTGTTGTGGTTGATAGGATAATGGCGGCATGGAGGGAAATTTTAGATGCATACTCCGAAGAGGTGTATACCGAGAAATTGGTACACTTTAGGTCTCTGTGTGGTTCCATTAAGACTTTTTGTCATTACGTCGAGTCCACCATTCTTGACAAAGTCAGAGAAAAAGTCGTGTGCGCTTGGACAAATCGAGTTAGACATCTTGGTTGCACCACGACTAACCGAGTTGAATCCGCACATGCGGTCTTCAAGAGGTGGTTGGGTGATAGCAAGGGAGATTTGTGTCGGGGATGGGACACCGTGAACCAAATGCTTGAAAATCAACACAATGAAATTCAAATATTGTTCGGTCGGAGCAAGACGGTTATGGAACACCTGTATAAGGGCCAAATTTTATTCTCCCAATTGATTTACAACATATCCCGATCGGGTTTGAATTTTTTGTTTCATGAAGCGAAGCGGTCGGAGACCACGGGGCCGGATAGTTCTTTATGTGGGTGTACCATTAGAAAGACATACGGCCTTCCATGTGCTTGTATACTTTCAAAAAAGAAGAAGTTGAATTCACCAATACGCATGGATGAGATAGCAGACCATTGGAAGAAGCTTCGTTTTGATGATTTTGACCCGCCGAAAGAAAATGACTCCAAAATCACCATTTCCGACGAGTTGGAAGTGATAATGGAGAAGTTTGCTAAAGCGGATGACACAATGAAAATGCACATAAAAGAACAATTGCGAAAAATTGCATTTCCGAAGACCACCGATTTGAAACCGCCATCTCAACCGGTTAAAACTAAAGGTGCACCGAAAAAGTCCAAAGTTACACAAGAAGACACATCAACAAAACGATCTCCTTTCTACTTTGAACATGTTGATGCATCATTCCCGGATTCACCGACACCGAAGTCCAAGTGTAGTGGTAACAAAGGAGCCCGTATTTCGAAGCCCCCTCGCACACCGCCGATCAAAAAATCACCGATTGTCTACATTAATGAGATGCCACTTTTTATGCACAAATATATCGATAACATCGTTGACGTTGGAGGCGACGTCAATTGTGGATATCGGGTCGTTGCGGGTTTGCTCGGTAAAGGGGAAAATAATCACACTTTAGTCCGACGGGAACTTATTGCAGTGTTGACTTCGTATCGGGACATCTACGGCCGACTATATGAAAATCAAGAAAAGTTTACGAAAATTCATGATTCACTTGTTCCATCACTTACCGGTATCGCTCCGGTTTCGAAGTGGATGTCATTCCCCGATATGGGTCATCTAATAGCAAGTGCATATGATATGGTGTGTGTCGATTTGACGAGGTTTGCACTAAGTGAGACTTTCTTTCCACTTCATAGTCGACCGCCATTGGACGCGTCGAGCCGCATCATATGCATCGGGTATCTACGATCGCGGTACTTCGTCCAAGTGTTTTTGAAACCGGGGTGTCCTATACCGGCTACTTCTTGTCAATGGACGGCACATCGTTCAAATGAGGCGGAGACTTGGCCGGATCCTTTCGTTTCAAGAATGGCGGAGTTTGAAGAAATGATGAGCGAAGAGCGCGAGCAAAATAGAGAGCAGTCGAAGAACGTACCTATTTTGGACTTAGTATCCACCGATTGGTTCGGTGAATTTTAGTTTGTTCCGGATCGTTTTTTTAGTGTAATGACCATTTTTGTATGTATTGTTGTTTATCATGTAAAATCGGACTGATTCAATACATATATAATATAAGTATGTTTTATGTCATCATTGTCTAATTTATGTCTATTTTGAATTTCCTTTTGTATTTTTTACACAAAACACTAAGCAATCAACAAAATGCAAAATTTATGCCTATTTCTGCATAATTCGGAAATGAACTTCCGAAATATACTAGTCTGCCTCCAATTTTCGGAAGTTCATTTCCGAAACATCCATTGAATGCAACATAAGGTTTGTTGGGCCATTATTACTCCAATAAGTCTATAAATATAACACACTCTTCTTCATCCTCTTCACACCTAGAAACACAAATGACACAAATCTACCCCCACCTAGCATTCGTCTACTTCACCACCGGCTACCCGATGTCGTTCCAATTTCGCTTCTCGCGCGACACGCCGTTTGCGGAGTTGATAACGTCGCTCCACACGCTATTGCAATATCCCAAAAATCGAAAGGTTGTCAAGCTCGAGTACCGCTCGCCATCGCTTAACGACGAGGGAGACATTGAGTTCACACCTTTTGAGATCAAGAACGACGAAGATTTAGCGGTTTTGTGGACAACGTTCGACCGATTTTCTTCGAAGGGTCCGATCGAGTTGGACGCGAAACTTCAAAGATCGGGGGCCGACGTTATCAAAATGTTGACTCATCCTCACCTACCCGTGTTTAACAATATTTAACTTTAATCTTATGTAATGTGATCGATGTAATCTTCATCCGATTAAATAAAGCGAATCGTTCTTGTTTGTTATTTTTCTTCTGTCCAGACCTTATTTCGGAAGTGCATTTCCGAATTTCTCCAAGGGGGTGAATTCGGAGATGAACTTCCGAATACACCAATTTTCTGAAAAACAACTTTATTTCGGAGATGCATCTCCGAAATCAATATTTTTCATTAAAATATTCACCTTTTCGGAGATGCATTTCCGAAAACACCTTTTTTTCCAATAAAAGTACGTTTTCGGAAATGAACTTCCGAAACAAGGGGTATTTTTGTAAATTCGCCAGAGGTGACCAAGAAGGTTAGGAGGTGGGTAAAGAAATTTCCTCAAAAAATTAATACTTCAATTTGAATTAAATTATAAAAATTATAAAAAATAATTATATTTTGGAAAATTGTTATATTTGTTTTTTTTAATTCCGTACATGAATAAAAAATGAGGGTGGGTTGAAGGTTACCACCAAAGAAGATCTTCAAGTATAAACAACCTTTAGCTTCAAATGCAAATCAACGGTAGGTTGAAAATGATGGAGACAGTTAGAACCGTTCATGGTTGGCCCAATATAAATTGCAGGTAGTCATTGGATGCAGATCAACAGTTAAGATGAGGACGAAAGTTGTAATTTTATGTGATATCTATGAGCAAAGGTACACTTGTTCATCATATAGTGGACGTTTTAGTTGGATTGAGCCTTAAAATTTGACGGGTTTTATTGAACCTTTGGCTAGCATAGAATAGTTTTTTCCTCAAGTTCTTGCTACTAGTAATGGAGTGAGGAGTGTAGATGTTGGAATTTGGGAGACCATTCCAACACGAGTTTTATTGAGGAGATATGGCAATTGAGAGGATGTCACTGGAGGAAGATGAGACTTTATTTTTATTTGAAGTAGAAGTAGGTGGCATCATGTTATCCAACAGAAATCACTATGGTAGCTCGACAAGGAAAAATGGTCGAAACTCCACGAAGTGTGATTTTGTATATTTTTCTACCAAAAGCAAGTTTTGAGTCGAAATACCAATGTTCCACGTTCCTAAAGGCTTTGGTTGGAGACTTAGCAAAAATTTCCAAAATTTCAAAGATGTTCAATTCGACAGATCTAAGAACGTTTAACAAGGGAAGTTTTCAATCAAACCTAATAACGATTTTTGATCATATCTGAAAGCACCAAATACACGTGAAGATCAATTGAAGACAAACGCGACATGTAAAGAATGACGTATTAGATGGAAGACAATTGAACATTGAAGATAGTTGTTTTGCAAGTATTATAAATAGGGATTCTAGTATTTGGATTAAGGGGGACAAAAATCATTGTAAACTTCTATATACACTTAAAGTACCCACACACTAGCAAGAAACGAGTTTTCTGAAGAAAATGTATGTAATTGTCCACCCATTTCTATTCATGCAAATAAAGTCTTTTTATCCTTTCTAAATTTAGTTACGTCCTTTTACTCTGACCATCAATTCGACCCAATTGATTTATTGTTTCTTTTTATTCTTACTTGCATTTTTTCTTAACACAATTAACACTAGAGTCATGAAAACTTTAATGCACACTTTTTCCAAGAGAAATCAACCAATATGCCCTAGGATTTATAAGTTTGGTCCTTCAAGCGATAGATTTAAAACTAAGTGATTGTTTATCAAAATCATCGATGAATAAATTAACACACCTACTGGGACCTTTGTGCAATTTCTTTTTCCTTTTTAAACGTATTGTATTGTTATCTTGTTGTCGAAATGGTTCGCCCTATGAACACTTCACCCCAAAATATATAGGAAGTTCAAGAGAAACGGACGCACACGAACACCCAATAGGCTTATTCCATAAGTGGGAAAGTATTCATGCCTAAAGGCCATGTGTAAGCTTTACAGATCGGTTTGTCTTCTCGAGAAATGTCATCATAAGGCGCATTAAATGCCACTCATGCCTCTTCCTTTCTAACACTCAATCTAGCAAAATCAATTGATGTCACATCAATACTTGCACGCTTCCCCAGACCTACAAACACGCCTAAGCCACACGGGAATCTATGAGTTCGCGTACTAAAGGACTCACCTGCTACTTTAATCTCATTGCACTGAGGGACTCGACAGAAATAGGGTAACGCCCCCAACGCCGTCCTCATCCAGGGAAATAATCAGCAAGGCAAAGGGAACATTCAGGAAAGAAGAATGGTTTTAAAACACTTCACCTTTTGTTTTACGAAAAAATCCCTTGTGCTTGAGAGATTGTGCAGTGTCCTATTTGGAAAAGTCATAGATTATGGTTCCCATAGCCTAACAAGTGGGTCGCCTAGACATAACTCATCGTAGCCACCCATGCGGACTGCCCAACGTGGTCGTTGAAGATATAGTCCTAGGTCTCACATAACTCTTATAAATACACTATCCCTTAAGGGGATAGAGGAAAACTCTCAAGAAACACTTACTTACACAAATTCAAACACCACTCATAAAGCACTCCACTCTGAGTAACCCTAGCAACATCATTCCAACTGTCCGCCTGCGACCTAGCAGCACCGACCAACACTAGTGTCTCTCACCTCATGTGAGTGAGTCCCTTAAACAGACTAAAAAACTAATGTACATGGTTACTCACCACCGTGAACTAGCCATCACCCTCAAACATGTAATATACCTACTAGAGCCTCTAAATCTCCATGCCTTTACAGGGAGAACATGCACACACTTTTACTTTTTTGAACAGTACATAATTAATTATCAATTGAATATATATATATATATTTATAAAAATGACTATATATTTTGAGAAATGAGAGATTTTTCAATAATGATTATTAAGATAATAACGATTTTTCAATGATTTTTTCAATTGGAAGATTTCAAGTTTTTTGTTAATTTGGGGAATTTTGTGAGGATGACACATCAGTATGAGACTAGAATTTGTCTTGGGTTGCCATCATGGCAATCTTAGATTTATATTAAGTAGATTATAGGAAGAATAGTTTTTTCATTGATTGACTTCTTCTACCAGTTATTGTGGGAACACGTCAGTGCCCATATTTTATTAAGTGGGTGGATGATAAGTCAGTTTGATGGCCCATACCCAATTTGAGCGATTTATGGCATATTTCAGGTGACCTGCATCACAAATTTGGGCAACATATAACCCTTCTTATATGTTCGCCCGAGACTCGTGTGTTTGCTTTATTCTTCTTTTTTTAGGTACATTCTTTTCTTAGGCCAGTACAATTATTTCATTACACATTACGTACCCATTCAGAAAAGTAGCAGACTAGAAGAAGACATAACTTTTGAAATATTAGATATGAAATCTTCATCACTTGCTTTCATTATCATTCTCTTATAAAATGTTTGGATGGGGTAATTAAGCAATTCAAATGATTCAATAGATAGATTTGGGGATAAAAGAAAGACGATTTATACGTGATAAGAAAAAAAAACAAGTAGCAATGTCCTTACTTCTATTGATCTCCTTCCAACTTAAATGTCATAAATTACATTTTAGATTTTTTTTTTTATGTTTCTAATTAAACTATAATACATTTGACATATAAGTTTCTAATAAAATACTCTGCAGTTACTTTGTCATTATTATTGTTTGTCTTCAATTCACATATATCTCAAAAGAGAAAAGGGGATATGCACTGATAGTGTAAATTATTTTTATACTGTCAACCAATGACAACCACGTATTTTATCAAGTCATCCTTTAAATTTTAAATTACCGTAATGATTTGTCACTTTAAAATAATCTAATTGAATGTATGTGTAATACTTTTTACACCGACAGTGCACTACCATTAAACTCATCTCAAAAATACACACACAATAATCAAACGATGTTGTAGAGAAATACTTGCATGGATACGAACCTAAATCCATATTTTTAGGCACAACCAATGAAAAAAGAGAGAATATAAATTTATTTAAATTTTAATTTTAATTGACATCATGGGGGTGGTTGAGATAAAAGATGAGAGAGATAATTTTATTTTTAATTTTTAATTAATAAAAAAAATGTGATTGGTTGTGTGTAAGTATAGGTGTTATGATTGTGTCTATTTAAGTATTTTTCCGATCTTGTATTTGCCACAAGAATTTATATATCCAAATATAATTTTTCGTTACAAAAAAAATCATCTATATAAATATACAGATTAGTCGCATAAAAGTAATTATGCATGATATATTACAAAATAATTAATGAAACCGGATAGCCTAGGGCCAAAGAAAGATACAAGCATCACCATTCACTCCATCATAATTCTGAATTCTTCAAAATTAAGCACTCCATCCCCATTCAAATCAAACCTTCCAATCATCAATTTACATTCATCAATAGACTTTGAATCTCCCAATTTTTTCAACATCCTCTTCAAACTCTTTGGTGTGATGAATCCACGCCCTTCATTATCATACATTTCAAATGCTTCTTTCAAATCCTTCAATTTTTCATCCTCGCTCACTGATTCCATAAACGTTATCAAATCCTCCAAACTCAATAAGCCATCACCATCCGAATCCAATGACTCAATTGCAATTTCCGCTTCATTCAATTGAAAATCTCCACTAATCTTCGTCATTCGACTCCTTAACTCTGTCAGCGAAATCTTTCCGTCACCGTCTTCATCAAAGTAAGTAAGAACACGCTCAAATTCCATCATGTCCCTCCTCATGTTAATTGTATATTCTTCACAACAAAGAAACCCTAAAACTGGAATAAGTTAATACAATTTGAACTATACAAAGTGAAGTTGAATTATAACAAAGTAATATATACTCTAATAGATTAACGAAAATACAGGAATGAATATGGTTATGAAGACGATGTAATATTTGTGTTGGCAATATTGGATGAAACAATTGATGGAATGGTATGGAGTATATATAGTATGAGAATTATGAAGGCGTGTTAAGTAAATTTATAGAAGATTGATTGATTGTGCAAGCAAGTTGGTGGGAGTGTTCGAGGAAGAGAGAAACGGCATTAACGTCACGGCTGTGCAAATTTCGTTTGGTGAGAGAAAGTGCGTCTTGAGAGAAGAGAGAGAAAATGGATAACGCGCCAGGACAATTATGCTGACTTTGTTATTTTATTATTTAATTTATTTTTGATGTTGGTGGAGTAGTGAATGGCAAATGGCAGAGCCGCCCCACGAGTATCCAAACGCGTCGGCACCACCGTAGTCACACGGTGGATACACTGCCATCATGCATTGTCAGCATAAGTTGTTTATTTATCCGTATTGAAAAGGTGTGTTGTGCATTTAAATGGTTTATTATTTAGAGTTTATATATCTACTATATACTTCATTTGATCATCATTTAATTTCAAAAAATTAATATTTCAATTTGACAAAATATATCTTATAAAATTGATGTATATGAAATAGAAAATAAAGTTGAGTCGAAGGTGGTCGACGTACGGGGTCTTCAGATATAATGATAGAAGTCTATGACGATTAAAGAGAGATATATTTATAAGATTAACATTTCAATGATGAAATCAGCGATAGAGAGAGATGGAATCGTGCAAGTGTGATAGAGAGTAATGTTTAGGCGTGACTTATGGTTACTCTTATATAGGAGAGACGATTAAAACTGTTCCTGGTTGCCCCGACATGGATTGCAGACGACCATTGGATGCAAACTTACAATGGAGATGTGGACAAAAGTTTTACTCTTATGTAATGTTTTAGAGCAACGGTATACATGTTTTCCATATGGTAAACGTTTCGGTTGGATTGGGCCTCTGAAGTGAGAAGGTCTTATTGGACCAAGGGTAACCCAAAACATTTGTACCCCAAGTTCTTGCTACAACTATTAGAGTGAAGAATGTAGATGTTAGAATATGTGAGACTGGTCCCAACATGAGTTTCGCTAAGGAGATAGGTCCACTGAGAGGTTGTCTTGAGAAATAGATGAGGCTATGTTGCGATGCTCAAGAGCAGGTGGCATCAAGAACATGTGTATTTAATGCCCACCTTGTCATTAAAACAATGATTTGCAGAAGGCCATTGTGTGTCATCACCACCTAAGATAAGGAGATAACACGTTTAGAGCACTTGATTGCACTTGAGTCTCATTACAAAATTGAGGCCACTTGACGGTTAGTCATGGCTTTTGATTTTCCCTCAACTTTTTAATATTGATCTTGGCATTCTTCATGTTTATAAATAGAGAGACTGAAGTTAATTTCTTCTTTTCAACTTCATGTGTCTTCAAACGCTATCAATTTTCATCCTCTCTTTGCGATTTCAGTCAATGTTGTTGAAAATTTTCCTTAGTTCACATTCTATGTTCTTCATTGCCTTATTCTTTGTCCTTTAGAACCTACAAGATTATTGTTGCAACTTTTTAGGCTTCAACTTTGCATCCTTCATTACTTTGTTCTTCGCTCTTTGGAATCTGCAAGGATATTTAAGGTACCTATTTTTAACCTTTTTATTTCCATTAGCTTTCAAACTTAAGGCTACTTAGGAAACCCAGATAATCCCTTTATCGACTTAGGTAGTGTTATGAACCAATCATACAATCGAATAAGACTAGCCTAATTCAAAGGACCAATTCATATATTTGTCCGCTCAAGATTGACGTACATTTAGACCACCACAAAGAATATGTCCACTAGAGTAAGGCATAACACCCATCTCAATTGTTGGAATTAATATGTTGGACTTTTGTATTTCGCATTGCATTAATCGGGGGTAGTTCTAACCACTGTCTGTATAGAAGCATGGTTTTCTGCCACACTAAGGTGATATTCATTTTATACTTGCAAGTTGTATCTCTCTAACCTCATTGAATTATGAATTGGAGTGTTAATCTTGTAGGTACACCCTCTATCTACCCATTGAAGACTCTCACCTGCATATCAGACAGACTCCATGATAGACTCCCTCAACACATCATAGATTTTCTATTCCAAATTGGAATATTTGTGCCTTGTATGAGCATCATTTCTTGATTCTCTTGAAATTACACGTCAAAATCCTCTAATCTCCTTCATTGAGCCACTACAATGATTCTTGTAAACTGATTCGATAACTACAAATTTCCATAATGGTAGCTTCAAAAGCAACTCGTTCAGTCGTTCATCTTAACGTTGTTCCTATACTCGACATTGTTGTGTCGGTCATATGATTTGAACAGCCACTATCATATTTTGGATTTGAGTTGTCAAGCATATATGCATTACAATTTAAATTATTTGACCTTTAGTACACAATTCTTTTTTGGTCCTGTTTTAGGCCGGCCAAAGGCCCAAATAGCTAAGGCTCAATTCTCCACAAATCCATTCCACTTTACCCAAATTAGTTCACATGCAAAAGCAAGATACATTCTCTGATCTTCATTTTTTACTACACTCATCTTGAATCTTAAACTGACTCGGGTGTTAGAGTGCTAACCATGGAGGTCAACCCTGCATCGGCGGGAGAGAGATCAACAGTGCCATTTCAAGATCATCAGTTCTCCAACTACATCCATTCTTGGTTTCTAAACGGAACAAACCGTTTAGTGTTCTAGTAGATTTAAGTTGGCTCAAGTCATTATATTTAAATTTGTTTGACCACTTTAAATCTTTTAGTTTTACCGATTGTATATTGGAGATTGTCTTCAATTCTTGGAGGTGGCTCAATTCGTTTTACAAACGGGTAGACTCTTGTAATTTTTATCATTGAAATATCCTTCCGCTCTCGTGTTTTGAGGCTTAGGAGCTTTCCTTGTGTATTCGAGGCGGAGTAACCCTTTTACTCCCCATCAATCTATTGCTTATTAAAAAAAAAACTTAAAAACAATAATTGCATTTATAAAAATTTTAGAATTGATTTTAGGTTTATAAAAAAAGAAACAGATTTATTATATGATGATTTGTTATTATCTAGAAAAGATTCAAATTTTCTCTTTCTTTAATGAATTTATTAAGTGAATTTTAAATCATCATTTTTATTTTTCAAAACATCACATTGATCGGACTTGGTAGATTCAACTAAGACTTCGTGAGAAGAGGAAAAGTTTTAAATTAAAATATTTTGTCTCTTTGTAAGACTTTATAATTTTTCAAATAAAATTTTATTTTGAAATTCAAGGGAAGAAATTGTGATTTTAGAGGTAGAGCCAAGATGTTTTAATTTACTTGTTTTTTTATTAAATTTCTTAAAAATGTGAAATAAATCATATTAAGAAAAATGTGAAGTTACCTTCTTCATGATCTATCGTGAGACATAAGTTAGATTCTTCATCATCTAAAGATTTCATGTTATTGTCATCTCAAGGGATGTAAATTTTCTTTGCTTCTTTTTAAGATTTCTTGAATTTTCTTTGATTTTGGTTTCTTCTTTGTTTTTGAGGGCAATTTGATCATGTGTCATTTCTTTCCACTTTTAGAGCATGTAGGAATGAATGAGGATCTTCCTTCGTTCCTTTGCTAATCATCTTGTTGTTTTTAAAATTTTGAAGTTTATTTTTCGTACCTTAGAAATTTCTTAAATTTTCTAGACATGAAGTTCATGTCTTTATCATTGTTCACTTGACCGTCTTCATCTTCTAACTCCATGTTTTTGACATTTGTAATTTTCAGAGTAAAATTTTTCTTCTTCTTGTCACCTTCATCATCCCCATTCACCTAACCGCTTTAACTCCGTCTCGTGTTCTTGTAAATTATTAAATAATGTAGTTAAATCCATTGAAGACAAGTCTTTAGATCCTTAAATCACAATGATTTTAGGTTACCAATTACGGTTTAAAGATCTAAAAACTTTTACAATCAAATTCTCATTTTGAAATATTTTTCCAAAATTATCATGTAATTCACACAATGAATGAATCGTTTTACATATCATAAATATTTTCTTTAGGTTTCACTAATACAATTTTTTATATGTTATCTATTTTTTTCTGCATTTTTTTACTTTTCGATCACAATCTTTGCACACATAATCTGCCAACAACAAATTAGATAAAACAGAATAAGAAAGTTTCACGATCTTCATGATATCTTTATGAGAGACAACTAATTTTACAACAACTAACAAAAAAGCACAAAATTCCTTTTTAGAAGAAATTTTTATCTTTATTTAAACCAAGATATTATTCTACGTCCCATTATTATTGAGTGCTAGAAAATCAATATGCAAATTATACTTTGTTTTTGCTTAATGCTTATGTTCCATTTTACATTTATTTTAAAAATACAAACAAAAATTAAAAGAGATTGTATTTGACATAAGAATTTAGAGGTTGGATTTGACATAAGAATTTAGAGGTTGAAACATGATTTGTCATTGCATGTAAATGTACATATGAGTCGCCTAAATGTAATTAGATACAATAATACAAAAGAATGAATGAAATCACACCAGCCTATAGACACAGACACAGCAACATTATAGAATCAGAGTCATCTCATCATAATTCTGAATTCATCAAAACTAAGCACACCATCCCCATCCAAATCAAACCTTCCAATCATCAATTTGCATTCATCAATGGTCTTAGAAGAATCTCCCAATTTTTTCAACATTCTCTTCAAACTCTTTGGTGTTATGAACCCACACCCTTCATTATCATACATTTCAAATGCTTCTTTCAAATCCTTCAGTTTTTCATCCTCACTCACTGATTCCATAAGCATTATCAAATCCTCCAAAGTCAATAAACCATCACCGTCAGAATCCAATGACTCAATTGCAATTTCTGCTTCATTCAATAGAAAATCTCCACTAATCTTCGTCATTCTACTCCTTAACTCTGTCAGCGAAATCTTTCCGTCGCCATCTTCATCAAAGTAAGTAAGAACACGCTCAAATTCCATCACGTCCCTCCTCATGTTAATTATATATTCTTCGCAACAAAGAAACCCTAAAACTGGAATAAGTTAATGCAATTTGAACTATACAAAGTGAAACAGAATTATAATAAACTAATATACTCTAATAGATTAACGAAAATACAGGAACGAATATGGTTATGAAGATGATAAAATATTTGTGTTGCCAATATTAGAATTGATGGTATGTTATGGTATTTATAGTATGTAAATTATGAAGGCGTGTTAAGTAAATTTATGAAAGATTGATTGATTGTGCAAGCAAGTTGTGGGAGTGTTCGAAGAGAGAAGCGGCATAAACGTCACGGCTGTGCTAATTTGATGGCGAGAGAAAATGCGTTTTCAAACGGTCAAAGGGGTCATAACTCAGTTATTTTATTATTTAATTTATTTTTTTATGTTGGGGGAGTAGTGAACAGCAAATGGCAGGGCCGCCCAATGAGTATCCAAACGCGTCGGTGCCACCGCAGTAACACGGTGGATACACTTGCATACCTTATCAGCATAATTGTTTATTTAACCGTATTGAAATGGTGTATTTAAATGGTCTATTATTTTATATATATATATATATATATATATATATATATATATATATATATATATATATATATATATATATATATATATATATATATATATATATATATATAAAATTGAGTGCAAAAGTAATTTTATATGGACTAAAAGTTAATATTTTTTTATAGGGATTAAAAGCTATTTTGAGTAATTTTATAGGGACTAAAAACATATTTAACCCAACATTTAAAAATAGAGAATATCTCATTACACACCTTGGATCTCTTAGGCACCTTGAAATTCCAATTATGCCCCTTGTTTCCGTAGATGCATATCCAGAAGTATTTTTTTCAAAAAATTTGGTTTTTTCTGTAGGTGTATCCACGGAAGCATTTTAAACTAGTGTAAGTTGGCAAAACCTGCAAATAAATTCACTTCAGGGATTGTTCCGTAGGTACATCTACGAAATGACTTAGCGCCAGAATATTTCGTAGATGTATATCTGGAAGCATCTAATATAGTTTGAACCAGCATGATCATCCCCATTGTCACATTTCTTCTCCAACACTCAATCTCACCTCCGTAAAAAACTTACTTCATCAATATCATTTTCCATTCCAAATCTCCGACTTTTTGGTGCAACAAATCAAAGGGAGCAAGAGAAGACTCAATTTCAAGTAATTAGTCATCTTTATCCATTGCATTGTCCACATTATGCATCAATTTTCTGCACAAAAAAAAGGTATGTTGCTTCCGTAGGTACATCTATGGAACGTGTTGAAGATGAACACGTTTCGGAGGTGCATCTAAGGGAAGTGTCTGTGTTGTTTTTTTACAGCAGTCTTGTAATTTTGTGGCATTTTTGTTATTGGTTACGAATGGGTATGATGCACCCCGATAATATCTCAAGACAATTAGTTCCTTCAGTCGATGTTTCACCGAAGGTTGAAGGGGTAGTCGTAAAGGCGGTTGATGTCGGTGGTGAATTTAATAACAAGCAAGAGTTTGATGATCGAAAAAGCATGCTCACATGGATTTGTAGGAATGCAACTAACCTTGGTTTTGGTGCGGTAATAGGAAGATTGAATAATGGTACGGCAAGAAGAAACGCTTTCGTAACAATGTTGTGCGAAAGAAGCGGGAAATACCATCCTTCTCTAAGTAAATTTAAAATAGACAACACGAGTACTAGAAAATGCGAGTGTCCATTTAAAATATGTGGTTATATGGTGGTTAGCAAGAAGTAGAGATTTAATGTTATTTGTGGTTTGCATAACCATGACATGTGCGGAAAATTACAAGGACATCCTAGTGTATGCCGGCTCAAACAGGAAGAGAAGACATGTATTAATGACATATCCTTGAATCATGTCCAACCGAAAAATATACTTGCCACATTGAAACGGAAGGAACCCGACAATGTATCAAATATAAGATAATTGTGTAACATCTGGTAGCGCAATAATAAGGCAATTAGGAGAGATAGAAGTGAGGTGTAACAACTGTTGAAGAAGTTGGATGATAACAAATATGTGTCGCGGTATAGAACTTGCGACGGTTGGGTTACAGTCCGAGATATTTTTTGGACTTATCCGGATTCAATAAAGTTGTTCAACACTTTCTCGACAGTGCTCCTTCTTGATTCTACCTACAAGACCAACAAGTATCGACTTCCATTATTTGAGGTGGTAGATGTTACATCCACCGAGAAGACATACGCCGTTGGTTTTGCTTTTTTGGAGTGTGAAAAAGAAGATAATTTTAAGTTGGCATTAAAGGTGTGTCGGTCACTTTTGAAGGAACAAGTTGAGATGTCCAAGGCGATTGTTACGGACCGCGATAGCGCCTTGATGAATACGGAGGAAAAGGTGTTTCCTTCTTGTAATGCATTACTTTATCGATATCACATAACATGTAATGTGAGAAGTAAGGTTAAATCCGCGGTGGGGACGAAACAAGTAGAGACGGAAGGTGGAAAATTGGTGAAGCCCAGTGTGATTGTTGAACAAATAATGGATGCATGGACTCGTATTTCAAATTCTTCGACAAAAGAATTATACCCCGATTTTGTCTTTCAATTTTGGAAAGTATGTGAAAAGTATCCGGATTTATAGAAATATGCTGAAAGCACTATTCTTGATAAGGTGAAGGAGAATTTTGTGTATGCGTGGACTGATAATGTCCGATATATTGGGAATGCAACTACCAATAGAGTTGAATCGGCACATGTTAGTTTGAAAAATTGGTTGGCTAATAGCAAGGATGACTCGTGTCAAGATTGGGACACCGTAAATCTCATGATAAAAAACCAACTTCGCACCGGCCAAAGGTCTAATAGCTTGAGGCCCATTATCCAACCTACTCCGTCAGATCCAAGCTATAAATACCTTCGATAAGGTTGTTCATGTACAATATCTAATCTCCAATTTTCCTACCATTATCTTCAATCCTAAGTTGACCTGGGCGTTTGAGTGTTTACCATGCAAGTACCTCCTAGATACACCGTATCAGAGATAGCCAACACCGATTAACGGCATCACATCAAGACTGATACTGCAAATTTAAGAAGTGTCGTGATCGCAACCTTCAATCCACAGTGTCGTAGTATCGTAGTGTCTTGGAAGCTCCGCTCTGTCGCAGTTTCCAAAATTATCACCATTTCTAGTTCCGCATAAAAACAAGGACGTGGTCTGTGAGAATCAACTTCTGATTCCTACGATTTCCATGTTCAAATCTCATATCAGAGCTCCAGAGAAGTCGAAATCTCATATCTACATCGTTTGGATCCACTGAACTCCAATCTGGCACCGAACAAGCGGTTGTGTCGACTCCAAGCCACCACGGAACAATGCCAACTAGAGCCTTCGGTCGAAGTCCAATCTGGGGACATCTTCGTCAACTTAGGGCTTCAACCTCAGATGCGTAGGAAAGGCGATCGATGAACAACTTCGAATCCAAATTTAGATTTGGAAATCTGGGGTCGGTCGAGTTTCATGTCTTCATCAGCCGTGCGTTTTGGAAGCACCTTCGTCTGAGTCTCGTCAAATTTGAGGCATAGTTCAGCTTGGACTAGGGCAAGGTAAGGAGGAATCACCTCCGAGAGACAGCAGATCCAATAATGTCCCAAATGGACAATGGCAGGCATCTCATCATCATAAAAGTCTCACGTTAGTTATCTCATCATCGTAACAGCATGAGCCAGGTCCCGAACAATCAACAAGGCTCCGGAATCCCGAAAAGATAAAGGAGTTGCGAGATGATAGGCACCTCCGAACGTGAGGTAACTCAGGAAATAAAATTATCTATTAAGCACCATTCATCCACCATATCCTCCTTCCAACACCCCAGATTCATTACGAAGGAAAGGCACGACACAAAACCGGGAACCAAAAATTAGAGTCCAAGCAAACCGATCCATCTGAATCCCGAGGAGAGGGCCTGGACACGTGCAACGGAGTCCTGATATATCTTAAGCCAAGGGCTTGGTCCTCTATATTTTTCGACCATCAAGCAATCAGGACCGCACACCCGAGTCGAGGGCTCGTTATATACTTGCGGTCGACCACGAGATTTAATTAATATATTCGTAAATATATACACACATTGGTATTATAAATTTTCTTTGCCAGTTTTTGAGATTTCTTAAACTTTCTTCGATTTTGATTTCTTCTTTGATTTTGAGAGAAGTTTGGTCTTATGTCATTTCTTTCCACATTTAAAGCGTGTAGGAATGTCATTCTTGTGTTGTTCATCTTCTTGTTTTTGAAATTTACTTTTCGTACTTTTCATTTTAATTTTTTTTTTTAAATTTAAAACAAAAATTAAAAAAGATTTTATTTGACATATGAATTTAGAAGTTGCATTTGACATAAGAATTTAGTGGTTGAAACATGATTTCTCATTGCATGTAAATGTACATATCAGTCGCCTAAATGTAATTAGGTACAAAAGAATGAATGAAATACAAACAAAAGAATGAAACCAACCACACCAGCCTATAGACACAGACGCAACATCATTATAGAATCAGAGTCACTCCATCATAATTCTGAATTCATCAAAACTAAGCACGCCATCTCCATCCAAATCAAATCTTCCAATCATCAACTTACATTCATCAATGGACTTTGAATCTCCCAATTTTTTCAACATCTTTTTCAAACTCTTTGGTGTTATGAACCCACATCCTTCATTATCATACATTTCAAAGGCTTCCTTCAAATCCTTCAATTTCTCATCCTCACCACCAGATTCCATCAGCGTAATCAAATCCTCCAAACTCAATAAACCATCACCGTCAGAATCCAATGTCTCAATTGCAATTTCTGCTTCTTCCAATTCAAATTCTCCACTAATCCTTGACATTCTACTCCTTAACTCTGTCAGCGAAATCTTCCCGTCACCGTCTTCATCAAAGTAGCTAAGAACACGCTCAAATTCCATGCTACTCCTCATATTAGTTGTATATTCTTCACAGTCAAAAAAATTCTAGAATTTGAATAACTTAATGTAATTCAATTACACAGCAATAATATACTTAATAGATTAACGAAAATAACAAGTATGGTCCTATCTAAGAATATGATTCTACACACGAGAATATTTGTGTTGGCGAAACTGGATGAAAGAATGTTTTGTCTAATATGGAGTATTTATAGTAAATGATTTATAAAGACGTGTTAAATAAGTTTATGGAAGACTAGTTATGATTGGGCTGGTGCAAGCAAGTTGCTGCGAGTGTTCCAGGAACATGGTTGATGGTGAAAGAAAGTACTACATATTGAAGGAAGAGAGAGAAAATGCATTACACGAGCCAGGACTTTCTCACATTCTCTAGAATAATGGTCAAATAAATCATGACTCAGTTATTTTTATTTTAAAATTTTTTAAATTTTTCTATAGTTGGCGGAGTAAATAACGGCAGATGTGGCCAATGCGTATGCAAACGTGTCTGTGCCACCGCAGTCACGCGGTGGATACACCTTGTCAACATTTATTATCCGAATAAAAAAAAGGTATCGTGCATTATAATGGTCTATTTTTTTTAGTTTTTATATTTACTGATATATCCGCAAAAAATCTATTTAATTATTTTATTTTAAAAAGAATGTTATGACCAATGGTTTGTATTATCTAATATATTTACACTAACAAAAGGTTATTCAAATTCATTTCATTTCTAAGTTCTTTCACTACTCCCTTCCTACCTACCATTGCTCTTTCCTTAACACATTCACGGAGTAAAAAATCCAATTGCATGGGAGAAGAAAGTTCAAGTTATGAAATTTCATATACGACTTCAACTCTTCAACTCTATTCTTTCTCAAATCAAAGCCTGCCCTTTTATTCTTCACGTGTTACACATGCCATGTTTGAAACCTTCGATATTTCATGTTTCATCTACTACTATTGCATGTGTTCTTTGATGTTTCATTTTGATACCTCGTATTAAACTAAAATTCTATTAAGCAGTAAAAGAAAACTAATAAGATGCGTCAAAATACTTTGTTTGATTTCTACTTAGTTGTCAAACAAACAAACAAACCTTTAATGTTGTCATCAATTTTTTATCAGTTTGTGTGTTTTTGGTATACCTTTAATGTGGTCATCAATTTTTTTTATCAATTTATGTGTTTGGTTCTACGAAAAAAAATTGATTTTGAGAAAATTGATTTTGTAGAATTGATTTTAGTTAAAATAAATTTAATATAAAGTGATTTGTATCATGATATATTCACAACAAAAGTGATTTGTATGAAAAATGTTCTTTGAATATTTTTATCAAAATTGTGTTTGGATGTGTAAATGATCAAAAGGCAGAAAAAAGATGATGAAAATTATTGATGTATTTAAAGGCAAAAAAGAAAAACGTGTGGAAAGGGAGAATTAATTTTTACAATTGATTTCAAGAAGTTAGAAATTGCAGCTTCATCAATAATCAATTATGAAAGAAAAAATATTGTGGCGGTAGACTGTTTGAAAATATCCAACATGTTGGAATTGATTTTAAAGAACCAGAATTGATTTTGAGAGTTTCTACTAGGTAACCAAACATAGACTATGTGTGGTTGAATGAGTTTGGCTAGCACGTGTCTGTTTGACTAACTTGATTGTTTAAATGTCAATAATGTTATAGAAAAAGTGTTTACGAGGGTGTTCGCATTAACAAACCATCTCTTTCATCATCAATGTTGAAAATAATCTTCATTGAAGAAATGTCGTTGTTTATGCACAAACACATTGAGCGGATTGTAAAAATGTTAAGGAGGATGCTAATTGTAGTTATCAGACCGTATCCGACTTGCTCGATAGAAGAGGGAATAATCACTTTCTTGTCCGTCAACAACTTTTGAAAGAGTTTACGGCACATAGGGAATTTTACACATTGCTATATGGGGAAAAGGAACATTTTGAAGCAATTCACGATGCTCTTACTCCTTGTGTTATCGGTCCTACACCAATTTCAAAACGGGTGTGCTTCTCTGAAATGGGTCATCATATAGCAAGTGCATATAACAGAGTGTGTATCGATCTGACAAGATATGGTTTCTCAGAGACATTTTTTCTACTTCATAGTGGTTCACCTAAAAATTCTTCCAGACGCATCATGTGTATTGAGTGGCTTTCAAAATTGCTATATTTTATTGAGGTTTATTTGAAACGGGGGTGTCTGATACCAAGTACATCATTGGAGTGGACAACACATGTGGGAACAAAATTTGTTCATACTCCTTGAGTTTTGATGATAAGAAAGTACTTAAAAAATAATTGGGTATACTATCATTTGTTTAAGTGTGCAGGATCATTAAGCTCTTAATTAACTTGGCTCTAACCTAGTTAACCATCTTATGAAAAGAAGCAGTTGTGACTCAGACTCTAATGAAATAGAATATGGTCAACGCTTGGAACCTCAGCATCTGATGACCTGGACACATAGTATTCCGCCTCTGGCCGTATTCTGTGATAAAGCAGCTCCATCTTGTCAACTGCCAAATTATAGAGAAAGACAACTATGGGTTCTAGCAGAAGGCTCAAGGTTGTTAGATACGACTTCTTCAGTCTACTCCAGCATACATATGGTTGCCTTACTTGAGAAATAAACAATGGACAAAGAGTTTATTCAGAAGTTGGAAATCCTTACCGCATAAACTCTCAACGTCTCTCTTTAAAATTGCTTCTTCAACAAAGACACTTGTATAATTTATCCTCCAACGGCTCTTTTTTTACCTCTATATAAGGAACGGGGGATCCAAAGGAAGATACACCATTAAACAACGATATATTACAACAAAGAACTAGAACTGAATAAATCTTCAAGCTTTTGTACATAGTTGTTGTATTACACATAGACTTGAGATTTCTTACACTTGTATGTCTTAGAAATCTCAAGTAACAAGGTCTTTGTTTGTGTTGTTCTCTTTGTACCTCTGATTGTATATCAAGTACATCTTGTTGTAAATCCTAAATGTTTTGTTTAGAAAATGTAAAGTCTCGGACAGAGTATTTGAGCAAGAATGTCATGAACTGGTGTGTTTAAGTAAGGAAGTCTCAAGCTAAGTTGCTTGAGCAAGGAAGTCCTGAACTGGTGTGTTTAGGAAAGCAAGTCTCATTCAGGTGTGATTGAGCAAGGAAGTCTTGGACTGGTGAGTATAAGCCGACTGTAATCAGATTTTGATTATATTGAAAAACACATGTGAGACAATGGAACTGGAGTAGTCTTGGTTGGACATGAACCAGGATAATTTATGTGTGTCCATTTACTTATTGCTTATGTGTAACGCCCCAAATTTAATTAATTAGTTAATTAAATTATTCAAGGATTTAATTATTGGATTTAGAAGAAGCTTGAGAATGTATCAGAGTAGTTGGATTTTTCAGTGTGTGTCATACCCCAAAATTTTCCCATCATATTTTAAGATATTTTGATCCATCTGACTCTCAAGTGCTCAAGACTGCTCAAGAATTGGGCACACTTACCTGTCTCCAAAGCAAAAAGCCGCCAACTAGGGTTTTGTCTCTCTCCAAGTAAAATCAGTTTATGATGCCTCAAGTGGACTTCATGGCCTCTCATATGCTTCAAAGGATCCTCATACCAAGTTTCAATCCTCAGTTCACAAGTTTGCTCAGTCAAATGTTCAATTAGTCAACAGTCAACTAGTTTGACCTAAAAGTCAATTGTGGTCAACATACAGTCAAAACTCCTGATTTCTGATCAATATCTTAAAGTTATATTCATCATTTGATCAAGGGTTGATCATGATTCATCAATAAAATCTTCAAATTCATCAAAAGTCAAAGTTTCTAAATTAGGGTTTTGAACTAAAAGTCAACTGAACTTTGACTGATCATAACTTTCACATGGTTCATCAGAAATTGTCCAACCAAAGCTTATTCTCAAGTAAATTCAATTCTCTACAACTTTGATGTTGGGTCCAAGTCCAAGAAAGGCTACATCTGAGAGATATGAGCCAAAACTTTACCAAATACACAATTCAACCCCCCCCCCCTCATTCTTGTGTATTTTTTTCACCTTCAACATATTCCACAAAAGAGGTTGAAACTTGGTTGGATCACTTTCTGGAAATGATGGAAAAGTTCGCCAAAATGAGCGAGCTTGAAAGAGAATTAAATAAGGAAAAGTCTGAGGAGGAACCATTAGTAGATTTATCCAATGATGCATCTTTTGATGCATTTTAGATTGTAATTGATATATTTTTTACTGTATTATCGTCAACGATGTAATCTTTATACGATTTAATACATAGGCAGTATATATTTAGCAATTATGGTGTAAATGTCGACTGTTTCTGTTTACAAAATTTATGGTTTACAACTTTTATTTCTGCTCTATTTTTGGTTCAAGGGTGATTACGGATATGCATATCCGAATACACCTCATACCAATTAAAAGAACACAACATGACACTTTACGAATGTGCATATCCGTAAACATCCTTTTTTTGAAAGAAATAGAGAGTGTATCCAGATATGCATCTTCGAAAAGTTCCCTAATGACTGGAAAAGGTTTCTAATGTCTAAAGTGATCCAAGTCTTGTATAAATAAATTGTATCTCATCCCATATTTTTTTTACAAGACACACCATAATCAGAAAATGAGTACATATCTCCGCCTGGCATTTGTGTATTTCAATGGCGAGAAGCCATCACTTCAATTTAGGGTCACTGAGGAGACACATCTCGCTGATCTAATATCCAAATTGAATACTCTCCTGCCATATCCAGAAAATCGTCGAGTTGTCATGCTCGAGTATCCTTCACCCTAGTTTGAAATCAAAGGGAAGATACAGTTCACCAACTTTGAATTGAGGACATGTGAAGATCAGGCCCGGCCCATTCCAGGTGCAGCCAGTGCTGTAGCACTGGGCCTCACAATCCTGGGGGCCCCAATATAAAATTTAATTAGTATTGTTTTTTTTTTTTTGACAAATAAAAACATTAAAAGTCTTCCTACATCTTTCTCTCTCTGGCTTATAGTTCCATCAGAATTGTAATAATTGATGATACTGGTAATAGAAGTAATTTTACTTCAATTTAATGTAATTGGTAATAATTTACTGTAATATAATAATTCATGAATTTGTTTTAAAAAATACTAGTAAGAAAAAAATTTAGTTAGATATTTTAAACAATACTTTAAATTTTTTAATATTAATATATAATTTTATTTTTTTACGTATTTTTTAACTATTAAAATTATAAATATTTTTAAAATTTTAGGCCCATTTTTAAAATTAAAACAGGGCCTCCGGATTGATTGGGTCGGCCCTGGTGAAGATTTAGAGGTTATGTGGAGTACTTCTCGTCGTTATTCAACAAAGGGTCTTATTGAAGTGGATGAAAAGATTGCAAGATTCGTCGAAGATATTATCAATATGTCGCAACGTCTTGAACTACCCGTTCATAATGATATGTAATGTTAAATTAATACACGTTCGAAAATGCAACTCCCAACTAAAATTAAGCATAATAGAAGTGTCTCACTCGTTTGCGTACAATTGTGTGGAAAATTTGTGTGTTCGGAGATACATCTCCAAATTATAAAGATATTTTTTTGAATTTTCATCAAGAGTTTGTGAAAAGGTACAAAGATCGAGAAAAGAAATTCCCCTTTAAAAAACTATTCTGAGGCAAAGTGGTTGGGTTGAGTGGAGAGTTTAAATCAATTTTTCTGGTAATAAAGAAAAGGATATAAATATTATCATCAAGAACACCAATTTGAAAATCTACCAAAATTCTAAAACTCAAAAGAAAAATATGAGGTTGAATGATCAATGTACATCAAACAAGATCAAATCGATACGCCAAAGAATATGAGGTTGAATGATCATTATTCTATAGAAATCAAACATTCTGTTGTTTGAATAATGAAAACTTAAGATGTTGATATCAAAAGCATATGAAAACAACAAGGTCAAATCGATACGAAAAAAATGAAAATTTTACAATGTGAAACCCTTATTTTCATTGGTTGACCTAAAGTTTATTTGAAGATAAAGCATCTCTTGCTCTAACTTTAAAATCAATTAAACATATGCACAAATTTACTATCTTCTATACTTATGTAACAAATATCACATGTAGGACTAGTAGATTTAAATTATCACTTATATAGTTATAATTTTAATACGGTTTAGCTTATATTTTTTTGCAGGAAAGTTTGACAACTCAAAAAGCAGATCCTACACGTGAAAACAATTCTATGAAGACACTATTTTGAATACACAATGCATCATTTGGAAAAATTAGAATTACATTTAATTTAAGATTACGATAGTTTATTTGTCAACTACTTAATTTCTTCAATGATAATTGTGATTAAACTTTAATTATATATGTCAACAACTTTTTTTGGATTATTTCCCTAATTTCCTAAGCAACCAAACAAAACAAAGTATGTTAAATGAACCCCCTCAAAAAGAAAATAGTAAAAACAAAGTAACTTGAATTTGACGTTATCACCAACGAAGCATACTCCGGATCTTGACATAATACAAACTTCTTCCTTATAGATCACACAAAAATTACAAAAACTTATAGAATTTCACATGAAAAACCAATCACAAATCACAAAAAGAGGTAACTAAATACTCATTTCTTGTTTTCTTCGCATGTTTTTCATCATTATTTTTTATCTTGATGTTCATAAATTTTGATAAAATCTAGGATCATGGAAGATGAAACTAGAAGAGATGATAAACAAAAGAGACCAAAATCCAACAATGAAAAAGAAGATGTGATAAACCAATTGCCAGAGGGAATCCCTATAAACATTTTATCAAAACTACTGATCCATGAAGCTGCTAGAACAAGCATCCTCTCAAGAAAATGGAAAAATCTATGGACTTATTTTTCCGGAACGTTAGAATTCCACGGTTCGCCGATCATGAAAGACATGAAGAAAGATATGAAGAAGATTACTGGAAGAAGTTTACAAATGGCAATGGAAATCATGTATGATGCTGAGAGACAAACATATATAAATTGGATCAATGAGTTGTTAGCTTCGCTTAGAAGTTCGTCTCTACGAGGATTGAAGGTTTGGTTTCCTATGAAAAATGTTTCTGATATTGATAACTGGATTCGGTTTGCAGTTCGTAAAAAAGTTGGAAAGCTTGAACTGTATTTTGGTCGTGCGATTGATTATGTTCTTCCGTTGCAACTATTTAAGGCGGAAAGATTTGATTCTTTGTGTGTTTTGCGTATGAAATCGATTATTGTCACCGAAGAGATGTTAGAGTATTTATTGTGTAATTGTCTGTTGCTTGAAACATTGAGTCTGGTTGATTTAGAAGTTCCGAAAACTATGAAGGTTTCAGTTTCAGGTTTACCATTGAAGTTGAAATGTTTAGAGTTGGTAAGGTGTTTGGAATTGACAAAAGTTGAAATATTTGCTGAGAAATTAGTGTCATTCAAATACTATGGGCCTAATTTGGAGACAGAATTCAAGAGTGTTTCATGCCTTGTGGAAGCATCTTTTGGAGGATCCTTTGTGGAGTTTGTTAGAGAAAGCTTTATGTTACAAATAAAAATGCTTAAACTGGATATTACACAAAACTCACATGAAGTGGTAAATTTCCTACATACCCTTCTTTTCTTGAGTGTTCGTGTTGGTCAACACTGACATTAGTGATTAGTGATTACATTTAATTCATTACTGATGTCGCATGTCAACGTCGTGATATTTTTTTACTTCCTAATTTTCAGATTTATTGGTTAAGTCAACTTCCCATGTTGAATAATCTCAAGGATCTGGAGTTGGTGGCTTGTGGTGATGATGGCATAATACTTAGTGCTTGTGAAATTTTATTGAAAGCATCACCTTCGCTATGTAGGTTCACAATCAAGGTGAATATCCTTGTGCGTCTAGCTTTTTTTCTGTCAAAAATATTCAGGAATTACAAACACATTGATAAATTAGATACTGATGCTTTGTGCATCAAGCATTATCTGCAAAACTCTAGCACCACACTTTATGCATCAAGCATTATTTATGCACAAAAGTTAGGATAATCGTGAATTAGAAACTGATTTTTTTTTTTTTTTGCATGTTGCAGACGCTAAATACCAAACCTACTTTTAGCACAGAACACAAATTTCCAAAGGAGTGTCAATATAGTATTAAGGAGTTGGAATTGGTTGGATTTTGTGGTGGAGCATGTGAAGTTGAATTAGTCATGCACATTCTTGAGAATGCAGTTGAACTCAAGAAAATAACTATTGATACAAGGTTGCCAACTAAACCAAAATTGAGGCCTCTGGGAGAGGAGCACTTCAAAACTTGGAACTGCAAAGAAAACAGAATGCATGCTTGGCAACTGAAGGACAGAATACCACCTTCAATTGAATTTGTTTGTCTATGACAATATAGGATTACCTCTTGTAGAATTGTAAATTTCATCCAGAGACTTATGAGATTAAGAACATTATAATATGCTAAACAATATTGGTTGAATGTTACAAACATTAGAATATTCGTTAACATTTGCGACCAATTTATTAGAGTGGAGGTGATCCACTAACAATTGAAACTACTCTCTGTTACAATCCAATTCCTAAATAACCAAAACTGAAATAACAGATAAAAGACAATTATTTCATCTAACAAAACAAAGCATGCGGTCTTATTGCAAACAAATACATGTTCTGAAATGAAACCAACACTTAAACTAAATGCCTTGCTGAAGCATTGCACGGACTCTTATTGGAAGACCGTAAAGCCGGATAAAACCAGCAGCATCAGCTTGATCATATATATCACTACCCTCGAATGATGAGATATCTTGCCTATAAAGGCTGAAGGGACTCTTCCTACCTGTTACAGTAACAGACCCTTTGTACAATTTCAAAGTCACGGAACCTGTTGTGGTCTCTGTAATCTTCTGCATAAAGGCGTCCATGGACTCGCGGAGTGGATCAAACCATCTTCCAGCATACACCAACTCTGCATATTTAAGGGCTAATGAATCTTTGACCTGTATTGTTTCTCGGTCAAGTGTCAAAAACTCCAGCTCCCTTGCTGCAGCGAAAAGGATAGTTCCGCCAGGAGTTTCATAGACTCCGCGGCTTTTCATGCCTACAAGCCGATTCTCAACCATGTCGATGCGACCAATTCCATGCCTTCCACCTATCTCATTGAGCTCAGTGAGCAAAGATGCTGGTGAAAGCGTCTTCCCATTGAGTGAAACAGGAAGTCCCGACTCTATACCAATTTCCAAATACCTGCAACACATAATGCATGATTTCGAAAAATGTAAGGTTCAACTTCCAAAAATAATTGCAGGGTGCAGCCTTTCTAGAAGGGATAACAGAAACTTGAAACTGCATATATAGTGAATTAGTAAAACTAAAAGAAAGCTTACTCGGGTTGATCTGGAGCATCCTCTGGGTCGACAGATATCATGTACATATCCTTTTGGGGCTCATTAGCTGTGTCTTCCAAAATATCACCCTTTAAGTCACATCGCATGCATTAGAGAAACAGTAACATGTCACTCCCAAAGTATAGTTATGGGAGCTACACTTCATAATGCATAATCCTAGATCAAACTAAAGATAAGCAATGCATACCTCGTGGCTAAGATGCCATAGGTTCCTATCCCTGCTATATATGGATTTCTTTGTCACTGGAACAGGAACATTATGCTTTTTAGCATACTCGATAGCATCTTCTCTCCCTGTAATATCCCACTCCCTCCATGGAGCCACAATGTTTAGCTTGGGGTTCAGCGCAAAGAAAGTGAGCTCAAATCGAACCTAAATGTTTATTAAAAAAAATGTGAGATTAATATAATTTGCAAGACATATTACTGTAGTTATAATAGTTACACATGCCTGATCATTTCCTTTCCCTGTACACCCATGGGCTACAGCATCAGCTCCAACTTCTTTGGCAACATCCACCATGGCCTACCAGTCAGCACGCATCAATCAATAAGCAATGACATACACACAAACATGACACATACAAACATTTGAAGAATGCAATGTCCGACACTGATACATGTCAATCACCAGACACGCCTTTAATATGAAGTGTGGGAGGTGCAAAATATTTGACATTTACAAGCGAAAATGTTTTAACCAATTGAAATGAAATATCAAACTTCAAGCAAAAGTACCTTTGCAATGACAGGACGGGCCATTGAGGTCCCAAGCAAATACTTCCTCTCATAAATGGCACCAGCACGCAGGCAAGGAAATACGTAATCTCTAACAAATTCCTCCTGCAAGTCCTTTACAACTAATTGAGAGGCTCCACTGGCCTTGGCTTTGGCTTCTAAACCGTCCAATTCTTTTATACCCTGTGAAATTAATTTTGTTAACCTGCTAGTTGGATGTTTACAATCTTAAAACACCTCATCCAATAAACAACTTAGACAACAATAATCTTCATTACAAAAAATGAATTCTAAAAGTCACAACGTACTTGGCCAACATCAGCAGTGAAGCAAACAACGTCACAACCATAATTCTCCCTGCAACATCAAGATCGCTAAATAAGATAACATAACAAGAACAAAATTATACAGCAATAGATAACTTAAAAATGGTCTGATCTTCATTTACTCATGCCGCTCAAATTTCAAAACAACATCTCTAAATTACAAGAGTCATGAACTTGTGACAGAAACCTAGTAGAAAAAGAACTAGGAAACATCTATACCTCAACCATGGGACAATGACTGACGTGTCTAAGCCACCACTGTAAGCCAGTACAACCTTGTTCAGTTTTCCACGCAGCCCGCTACCCTTCTTGGCCTCAGAAACTTCCACAGCAGAATCACTGTTCAATACTGCTTTTACAACTGTGCATTACGAAAACTTCAATAGCCTTACAAACATTAAACTTAACTATCAAACAGCATCTAATCAACATAATGAACATGTGAACACACAGTGCCTCAACAGAATTCATTCACTTTCATCGTAAACCATGCATAACCTAAGAAGCCCCAAATTATCCCTCCAGAAAATCAATTGTTTATTACCGATACGACATAAATTTGCTAAGAAAATTATCATTTTCAAAATCCAAGTGAAAACAAACTAGTCAATTCAATTCCAACAGATAAAGACAGCGACAAGATACACACAGCAACTAAATATCTACATGCAAATGACTAATTCATTGATTCACCATTGTTTATAAATCAAACAAATAAAGACAATGGCAACCACATAACAATTTCCAATAGATCTTGATACAAAATAGTCTCACCTTGAAGTCTACCAGCACCAACATTAGCTTTTGGTTTCAACTACACATATTAGAAAATTCCAACATAAGATAAAAACAAAAGAGGGTCTCAAAATATAAAGTAAAAACATATGTTCGTAAATTCCAAGGATTAAAGATTGAATTTTTAAAGATCACCTGTTTAAATGAACATGGGTTTGCCTTCCAAAACCTATTAAACAGAATGTGCTCTGCAAATAAAAACCAAGGAAGCCAAAAGAGAATTAGAAAATCAAATCTTAATGAAAAATCAATAAAGGGTCGTGATAAATTGTTCTTAGGATACAAAAGACGGGGTTTTGAAATAACTAACAGTATTTATGAAAGAGAATGAAAGGGAGAGAAAAGAGAACCTGTTGCATGTAGGGAAGGAGTGGTAGTGGCGCATGGATGGGAAGGAAATGGTTTCAACTGAGCCATTGTTATTGAAGTGAAGAAGTGAACAGGAACAACTCTTGAACTAAATAATGCAGCTGCTTTAGTCGAATATAACAAGGGTTTCAAGAGTTTCAACTTTGACGAAATGACCAAATTGGTCACCAATTTAAGGGTTTTTTTTGTTTATAGATTAAAGGGATTTCAATTAAAAAAACATTTTTAAATTAATAAATTATTCTCTCCGTTCCTTTTTAAGTGTCTTTTTAGAAGAATTTTTTTGTTCCTATTTAAGTGTCGTTTTATAATTTAATGTTATAATTTGTCAATTATACCTTTATTTTCTCAATAACTCCACCTCACATTTTTCAACTAGTTATTGGAAAAAGAGAGTATGAATGAATTTATTTAGAAAGAGAAAAATAAATAAGGGTATGATAGGAAAAGTAACTCTAACAATCCACTATCTTGGTTGAAGAGATTTTTGCTAAAATGACATTTAAAAAGGAACGGAGGGAGTAATAGTTTTTTTAAGAGATTAAAATGTTCGGCAACTTGAGAATTTTTTTTATTATTTGTAAGTACGGGTGGGAATAGGTTGGGTTTAGTTAGCCTTTGTCAAATTTGGATCAAATCTGTAAAAAAATTCAAAACTTAACATGTGGCATACTATAGCCTAAGTCTGGCCTTTTCGAAAACCGGTTTGACCTATTAGTCTATTTTATTTTATTTTTGACGGGAAAAGATTAATTCATTTCATTAATAACAATATTCTGAATACATGTTCGAATTTCAAAGAAATTATGAAAACTAGCAAAAGATGGAGCCACCCGCGCCAGAGCATGAGCCACTTCATTAGCTTGTCTTCTAACGAACTTAACATGAGAGTTCCTAAATAAAAGAGCCATCAAACGATTACACTCGCCAGTAATAGCACCAAAGTCCGAATCATTTGGTTTCGGATTAGTCACACTATCCACAACGTGTTTTGCGTCCAACTCGAAATCCATATTGTCAAAACCCAGCTCATGAACCCACTTTAAGGTTTTAAGAAAACCAAGAGCTTCCCCAATAGCAACATCCGTACAAGGCGAAAACCAATCAGTTCGGGCTACAATAAACTGACCTGCATCATCTCTAACGCAAGCATCGATACCCACTTTGTTATGTGAAAAGGATGCGTCAATATTACACTTGAGTCTGCCCCTCGAAGGTTTTGCCCATCTGATGATAGTGACCGGGGGGTCGATACTTATATTATTTGGGTTAAGCTGCTGAGCCTCCCTCCATCCTGTCAACAACTGAAGGGCGCGCTGACAAATAATGTTCGGAGGATCTTCCACCTGATTCCACACAAGGTTGTTCCTTCCTTTCCAGATACTTCATAAAGTAACTGAGAAAATCGCTTGTTGGTCTTTACTAGATACCTGCAAAAAGGAAAAAATCACAGATGCAAATATCTCCCCATTGCTATAAACCTGCTGCAACATAGACCAAAGACCCACTTGTATCCAACACAATACTTTTAGGACACTGAAGAAAGAGATGATAATTGTTCTCTTCACCGACCCTACAAGCGACACAGTTTGAAGGGCAATCAATTCCTTTATCCAGGAGTCTTCTTCTAGTAGGCACACAATCTCTGCACAAACGCCATAGGAAATTCTTTACTCTTGGGGGGTCCTAATGTTCCACAACAGATTCCATCTCTCACTGATTCTAAGGTGAGAGGTATCAATAGCATCAGTGATACAGTACCTATAAGCACTCCGAACTGAGAATTTACCGTTAGACTCATGTTTCCAAATTAAATTATCAGTATGAACCGCAATAAAGAGGGTGTATTCTGAATCTTCTCACCTGCTTCGGCCCCTACTAGAGAGAGGATAACACCCTGATTCCAATACTTACCAATCGGAGACATCAAATCAGATACCTTGAGATTATCCACTACCAGATTGTTAGGCCAAGGATTAGTCAGAGAGGAACCGTCGGCCAACCAGAACGGATCCCAAACCGAAATATTCTCTCCTGACCCTATACTCCATTTTAATCCTCCTTTAATCACAAATTTTGAACTCCAGATGCTACGCCACACATAGCTAGGATTATGGCCAATATTAGAATTGAGAAAGTCACAATTCGGAAAATACCTGGCTTTGTAAAGGCGGGACACAAGAGAATCTGGCATAGTTATGAGCTTCCAAGCTTGCTTGCTTAACATCGCGAGGTTGAAGGCACCGGTATTCTTGAACCCCATACCCCCTTCACTTTTAGGCATAGATAGTCTATCCCAAGAAAGCCAGTGAATACCTTTTGCTCTATCCCTTTTATGACCCCACCAGAATCGATTCATCATCTTCTCAATCTCATCAGTTAAGGAGGATGGAAGGAGGAAGAGACTCATAATATAGGATGGAATGGATTGCAAAACAGACTTGATCATAGTCTCTCCCTGCTTGAGATAAACTTCTGCTACTCCAAGAATTAATTTTCCTCCAAATTTTGTCTTTAATAAAGTTAAGAGCTGATTTCCTGCTTCTACCAATCATAGAAGGAACACCAAGATAATTACCCGTGCCTAGAACCTGTTGGACTCCTAGACCAGTAGAATTCAGATTTAAGGAAATTAATGGCTTGACCAGTGGCTTCCTCATAAGTGGCAAGAATATCCTTAATAACAGTAGTCTCAACAATATTAGCTCTGAAAAACAGGAAGCAATCATCTGCGAATAGGAGATGGGAGATAATAGGAGCATTCCTGCAAACTTTAACACCATGAATATCACCTCTAATTTCAGCTTTTCGAATAAGTGCAGTAAGCCCTTCTGCACAAAGAATAAAAAGATACGGGGATAAAGGGTCCCCCTGTCTCAAACCACGACCGGGAACAATCGGGCCTACCATATTACCGTTAAC
The DNA here is from genome assembly GCF_029867415.1 of Vicia villosa. Lineage (NCBI taxonomy): Eukaryota > Viridiplantae > Streptophyta > Magnoliopsida > Fabales > Fabaceae > Vicia > Vicia villosa. The sequence goes on along the minus strand of NC_081180.1, from coordinate 48,028,187 downwards.
ATTCACAGAGTACTCCACCGTTCCAACACAAAGCATAATCCACTTAACCCATTTCTCACAAAACCCCATAGTGGTAAGAATGTCCTCTAAGTACTCCCAATCGATTCTATCATAGGCTTTACGGATATCTAGCTTAAGAGCTATCTCCCCGACTTTCCCTCTAGTTTTGGTCTTCATATGATGAACCACTTCAATAGCCGCCATAGCATTATCCAAAATAGATCTTCCAGGAACAAAAGCTGACTGATTATCTGAGATGCATTTTCCCAAAATCTTCTTAAGACGATTAGCAAGAACTTTCGCAATTACTTTATAGAGCACATTACAAAGAGCAATCGGACGCCAATCCTTCATAGAAGTTTGAGAGGTTCATTTCGGAATGAGAGTGATATTTGTTTTGTTAAGATTTTGCGGAAATAAACCAGTCTCGAGCCACTCACAGCCTGCTTTGTAGATATCAATGCCATAAGTATCCCAGATTGATGGTAGAAACCGGAGTTGAAACCGTCGGGGCCAGGACTTTTATCGGCTTGCATAGAGAACACAACATCTTTAAATTCAATCAAGGAAAACTCAGCAGTAAGCATACCATTGTCTTCCTCCGAGATTATGTTATCAATGGCGTGTAAGACTCGATCCCGAGAGCTCGTCTTCTTTTGGAACAGCTCGGTGAAGTAATTATTAGCCAATTGACACATACCTTCAGTAGAGTTTGATATTTCCCCATTTTCATTGGCAAGAGATTTAATAGTGTTGATCTTTTTTCTAACAGTAGCCGAGACATGGAAAAAATGAGTATTCAAATCTCCGTCCTTGTACCAATGGGCTTTAGCTCTTTGTCTCCAGAAAAGGTCATCTTTAACTAACAGGGATGTCAGTCGCTTTTTGAGAGCTGAGGAATAATTGTAGTTCCTGTCCGAAACATGATGTCTAGCTCTCTCCAATTTCTTGCTGACATTGTCGATTTCTCTTCTAACCTTGCACCAATTTTCTTGACTCCATTTCAACATGTCGACTCCGCAAACTTCTAGCTTTTTAGTAATCTCGTCATGTTCACAGTTAAGCCATTTCTCACGCACAAAATCTTTGAATCCCGGTTCCGTAAGCCAAGCATTTTCGAACTTGAAACTTTTCCTAAAATTCTGATGCACCGTGTCATTGAAGCAGCTGAGAAGAATCGGATAGTGATCCGAAGAGGCTGCTGTTAAGCACTCCAGATTCGCGTTCGGAAACAAGGTGCTCCAATTCGTATTAGTCATAGCTCTGTCAAGTCGTTCTTCCACTGCCCTGGCAGTACCCAGGCTTTTGAACCATGTGAAGGGGAACCCTTCTAAAGGAATGTCTATCAGCCCAGCATCCTGAACAGCTTGTCTGAAACCTGAGATCAACCAATTTGGTCTTTCAATGCTGCCCTTTTTCTCATTGCAGGAAAGAATGTCGTTGAAATCTCCGATGATGCACCAAGGCAGATTAGAACTGTCAGAGAGGTTGCGAATAAGGTTCCACGAGTCCCTTCTCCGAGAATTCTCGGGAAAACCATAGAAGCCAGTAAGTCTCCAGTTGCCATGAATGGAATCTTCCACTAACATGTCAATATGATTGTTCGAATAATTCTGAACAGAACATTTTTTATGCTCTTTCCAGAATACAGCCATGCCACCACTTCTACCAATACGATTAACCGAAAAACAACAATGAAATCCCAATGAATAGCGTAAAACTTCAACTTTATTAGAATAGCTTATTGTTTCAAACATAAACAATACATCCGGTTTATATCTTTGGATGAGGTATTTAATATTCGGAACTACACTCGGGTTACCTAGACCCCGGCAGTTCCAGCTTAATACAATCATTTGTCTTGGCAGGCCTGCTGAGCAGTGCCCGCCGGAATTACAGTGACGATAGAATCAGTACTATGCTGAATGGATTTGTCAATTCCAGCAGCACTCTTGTCCAGAATTGCGTCTTCATGCATCATATCAATCGCTGCAGCAGAGTGAAGATTAGTTTGTTCATTCGGTTCAGCCATGTTTACTTCATCCGTGCGAAATCTCTTCTTCACGACATTCAAGTCCTTATCTTGTTGAAACACCAATTCGGATAATGTGATGCCTTTTGAAAGAGGTTTGCGTCGGGCCTGATTTTTCATGGAAGTTCTTGTTGCCGGTATCTTGCTGTTATTGATAGAAGATTGAGTCCCCTTAACTTTATCCATGACCGCCACAAAATTGCTAGCGGGTGAGTTCGCCAAAACATCTCGCAATAACGGGCCAGCTTTCATTGAATCTAACACTGCAGTAGCATCTCCAAGGTCCCATGAAGTCTCAGCTTCCTTGCATTTCCCTTTCTTATTTTCTTTTTGGATAGGTGTGCTCAAATCGGCAGCCTCGATAGTAACCGGGGATTGCATAGTACCAGAATTTTCCCCTGTAGTATAACTGTTGAAGTTGGCATGCCCGCAAATCTGAGTTGTAGCTTTGGACCCCTGGCCGTTTGTCAACAGAAGGTGAGTTGCTGCTGCAGATTTGTTTAAGTCACCATGGTCTAGGAATATGCTGTTTTCAAATACTTTGAAAGTTCCTCTTGGAAATTTGTAAATAGGTAATTTAATTAATGTTTAAATAGACTAACAAATTAAAAGATCAACAAGACTAAATGTTTATTTGCGTTGACTTATTCAAGTTTACCTATTAACATAAGTTTTGTGATATTATTTGCTTGAGAGAAGTTATGAAAAATAACTTATGACATTGTTTGTTCATAAGATTTTTTCGGTTAATTTTTTTAAGTTCGTCAAAATTACTAAGCTTGAGTTTTGTATTTTAATTCAAAGTATAAATATAATATAATAATAAGTAAATTATTCATATTTATTTAATAGATTAGTCTGATAGGTTTAAAGACTTTTCCATGGCTTATGGCCTAGTCTTTTTTGCTAAAGAGGCTTATAAAAAAAGTCTGACTTGTGTAGGTTAGGCTGTAGACTCCTGTTAATTGGTCTGTCATATTCTTACCCCTATCTGTAAGTATCTTCATAAGAGTTCTCAAAACTTTGAGGTATGTCTTAAATTGTGAGCCTCCGGAGTTCAATTCACCTACACTTTTTAATAAAATAAAATTATTGAGATCTGAACATTAAATTAAGTTATAGTGAGACCAATAGTTATTTAGTTAGACCAATAACTCAACCAAACAATAAAGAAGCTTCTATAAACAAAATCGAGAAAATATGAAAATCGAAAAAAGAGGAATAATAAATGAGGGAGAAAGAGGACTAAACGAAACTGGAAGAATCGACCGCAAGAGTTTCCTTAACAAGCTTTACTAGGATATTCTATGTCGAGGGAGAAGATTCATCAATGTCATCGAAATTCTACTTCGCCGATCATTCGTTGTTGAATTTGTCGAGTAGCTTAAAACCCTTTTTAAAGTTGCAGCGTCTAATTAATAGTTAATTTTTAATTGAAATTCTATGTAAATTCTTGTACTTTAAAGAATATCATATTGTTTAGTATTATCTAATAATTATATTTTTTAAAAAAAATATTCATTATTTATTATTATCAATAATAATAAACTCTACAATTTATAAATATTTTTTATTGAGAACTTTGATAATTAACATTAAGTTATATTTTTTAATAATTAAATGATAATTAGTCATTATAATTTTTAGAATGATATTAAATAATAATTTATTTATTTTGTAAGGATATGTTTCATGGTGAAAGTAAGAGAAAACATGGAATAATCATATTATAATTTTTTTCTGAATCAATACAAAACTTTTGATTCAACCAAATAACAAAGTTACATTGTCTAGGCGATCTTAAGGATCCAGCCACTTAACCATGACAAGAACATACCAAGTATAAGCCATCATCAACATAAATACATGCTTTCTAAACTTAGTTTTGCTCCAACTTCTATACATAATATTGTCTATAACTTTTGCCCTTATGTTGGTATTAATTACATTGTCTCTAAAGCAAACATCATTTATATATCTCCAAGTTTCGTATATTGTCTTAGTAAAAGCTAATTTTAGAAGTTGAGCCTTCCAACCTTCTCCTTTACTTCCTTTAGTTACCAAGTCAAGTTCGTCTTGCCATCTATTGGGGGAATGTTGAACCTGCAACCAGTTGAGAACACCAATCTAGATATGGTTCACACCACGAGAGTCAAACATACATTACTACAATTTTAACTTACAATAGCATAACATTAATAGCACTTCTTTATAAATCGCTATTAAAAGCTTCCCACATATACATATAATAGCACTTTTTTATCGGGCGCTATTACAGAGGTGCTTAGAAATAAAACGTAAAAGGATAGACAAAAATCCCAGCTTATGAATATAATAGCACTTTTTCAATCCATTCAAAACTAGCTAAAAAGAAGCTCACTTATGAATTTAGGGTTTCAGAGAAAACAAATAAGAGTTTTTCTTTGAAGTCAAGCCACAACGTCATTCCTCGACGGAAATTAAGGAGCCCTTACACAAGGAATGTTTTTCGGACTTCCTTCGCCGTCGCCGGCGACTTCAAGCCCTAACGCAATTTGTGAATCATGGTATTCTTAGTCTCGCAATTTGGAATCTAAGATTAATTTAGGACCTTTTTAAGTTTAACACAAATTTAGGGTTTTGATACAATGCTAGCTATAATGTTCTCAAATGACTTATTATTTCCTAACTTATTAATCTAGGTTGGATTGCTATTGACATCATCCAATTCACCATTGTTTATGTTTTCCATTAAACATGTGGGGGAGATTTTGCTTTGCTTGTTGATTTGCTAAAGATTCGGTGCACCTATTTGTTCATGTGTTGGTTTTTTATCTTTCCCACTAATTAGGGAACATAGTTAATGTCCATAAACTTGATGAATATGCTAGTCTGAGAAAGCATTGATGTTGCATCTCATACTTTTTCTATTACACCAATTTAAGGTAATGACTGTTATTCATAATCTACACTTGCATGTATTGCAAGATTGGATAATATTTTGTTAAGCTATAAGTGAAGATTAGTAGGATTTATTTCGAAGCTCCTAACCGCCAGCAAAGTCACTCTTTTGGTGAGGAAGATGTGAGCCACTACTTCAATTTACTAGTGTAGTTAGTTTTATACTTTATTATTCTAGGTTGCAATTCTATTTTAACATGCTACTTAAGTAACAGTTTACTATACAAATTTCAGCTTATATGCACCATAACTCCCGCCTCAAACAATATGGAGGAAACTCATAATACATTAAAGTTTGCTAGCAGGTTGAGATAGAAATATACACTCCACTAATTAAAAAGGTCGACTCAACTATACAATCGTATGCCTATGTGTAAGAAACATACCTTATCATTGACTGATGGTGGAACTATTTGCTGCAGATCATTGATGAATAGTCTCTAACCAAGAAATACTAGAGATAAATCTATGATCTCAAACTAGAACTTGATGAACTAAAGACTGGAATTCCAGTTGGTGTCAGTCATAAGTAGATTATGACCCTAAAGCAAAAGGTTTTTGGCTTCATCTATTGTTCATTTCATGCTGTGATTGTAAGCTGATTTTTAGCTTCTTACTTTACGCGGTCAATCACCACATGATTTTATAAAATTGTTACATATATTGCTCATTGAATTGTAGGGTGGGATGACAATGTCCGATCAGTTGAAATGAAGCAGGTATTTAGTCAATATTTAAGATTTGAAGCCTACATATTTACGTGAAAACTTTAATAATGCTCATTCTTGCAGTTTTTTATTTTTGGGTGTGTTATGAAATACAATCTCAAGATTAAGAGAATCTCAAGATTAATGACTCAGTGCGATGAAAAATCCTTTGAGTTGGAAGTGAGTATTTTAGGAATGAACGTGTTTCTTTGGTAGTAAATAATTTAGTTTCAAAAATCTGATTTTTGCACGCACTTCTATCTGATTATTAAATTGTACACATTCAACATACACTTAGGTTAACACTAATCATTTTACTTTTACTATTCTTAATATGTCTCTTGCAAACATACGTTGATCAAATCTGCAGACAACACTGTCCTTCAGGGGCAGCTTAATGATAAATATGTCTTCACTTGCAAATTGCACTTAAAGGTTATTTTTCCTTCCTTAAAGTTGTATTGGTTCTGTGTACATGTAATTATGAAACTCTGTACTTGACAGCCTTGATTTTGATTTTTCTTTTGTCAATAGTATTCTGAAAATAGAGAGTTGCAAGAAAAGTTGAAAACGACTTAGGCTAGATGACTTAGAGTCATGAAATTTTGTTGTTGATGATTTGATGCTAGAACTGCAAGCTAGCAAATAGAGAGAGGCAGCTCTGGAGGCTGCTTGGAAGAAGAAATAGAACACCAAAATGATCCTAAAAGAGACCAAAGAACTATGTTTTCTTATCAGGTATTCTCGGTACATCTGGAATGCAATAGTATGATCTGTTTTGTTCATAAATTTACTTCCAGATCTAATACTTAAATTATTTTCACATATTTCTCTTAATGTAATTTGTATTGGTCATTTTTGACATATTGAAACCAAACCTCTCAAGCCTCGTTCCCACTACAGGTGGGTACTATCATGTGAGCTTACCGGTAACTGTAGAGCCATCTAAGATGTTGCCTTTTGACTACACTAGGAGAAGGAATAAAATCTTCTTTGAGCCATTGTATATGATTTGTCATAATAAGATTGTTTTGTATTATCAAGTTTGTTGTTTGTTGAAAAGTATAGTTCATTAACTTAAGTGAATATAATCCAATATGATTGAATGAAGTTGGTGTTTTACTTTAAAAATTTGGCAATATCAAGACCTCAATAGTATTTATTTTTATGAAAGGCTTGAATTTTTTATTTAACATTTTCATGAGGGGGTCATTACACTAGTGGACAAATTTATCACTTCGCTATTATACATATAGGCATAATCATGCCTAAGAGTATAGGTATAGAATGAAGTGGATTAAGCCAATGAGAAGAGTTGGAGTATTTTGTGTTGCAGGATAGTTTATGAAAATCTGAAGTGGGTTAGGCCACTATAATATATTACTAGCATTGAAATTTCATGACACAGTTCATTATTGTTATACATACAATTTAGAAGAAATGGAATACAATTTCTTTTAGAAATAGACATGAGACTTCTCTCATCTTTTCTTTTGTTAAGTAATATTTAATTTTTCACTTCACTTGAATCTAAAGATGGCAGCGGTGATTATTGGAATGGCTAAAAGGAAAAAAGAACAAAATGATGATAATAACGACTCTTTGTCACATAGTAGTAAGAAACCACATGTGGTTTGGTCTTCTCACCTTCATGCAAAGTTTGTTGATGTTGTTAATGTACTTGGCTTACATGTTTTATTACAATCACAAACAGGATAGATATACTTGTTGTTTCACTCAACTTTGTGTTTAATTCCTAACATATCCAAGATTGTTTGTTGTTTGCAGAGGCTGTTCCGAGAAAAATAGTTGGTTTGATGAATGTTGATGGAATTACTAGGGAACATGTCGCAAGTCATCTCAAGGTATATATCATTGTTCTTGACAAATCTTAATCATTTTTGATGATTCTTGATGAATATTTTCCCATCTGCGTACATATATTCTTGATGATTCTTAATGAACATTGTCTCATCTGCATTGTGTATATTTATTCTTGATCAGTCTTCTATTTATTCTTCACATCATCAATTGATAACCTATCTAGTTTAATTAACTAGTAACTAGTCTAATTAATTAGTATGACTAATATTGTATCTGATAATTCTTTGCCCACTGGAACATGTATGAGAATCTAGATATACTTAATAGGACAGTGGTTGTAACATGATCAACACCATTGGAAATAAACATAATCACTATACACACATAATGTTTTCTTGTCTATTAGTTTATAATGTCATGTCTGAATATTTTAAGTTCAAGATAAATATTCTTTCTTAAAATCTATTTTAGATAGTGTCAGTGACTCCTAATGTAAGGAATATTGGGATGCAGAAATATAGACTCCGCAAGAAAATGGTTGTCCATCAGGCTGACACAGTTCCTTCAACATTCATTCAACAGCCTACTCAATCTCAAAACATCAACAGATTCTTCTTTTTCCCTTGACTTATGGTTTGCAATTTACAATCTATGTGGTGTGTTACTACAGATTTTTTATGTAGTTTATAATCCAGTGATTTTTCTTTTATACATATTAACAAAAGAAAAAAATAGTTGATCATCATTTTGAGTGTTGAAGTAGTCTTTGTGGCAACTGACTTCAAAAAAATTTATAATTAACTTTTTTGGTTTGTAATTATTTTGAATACAAATTTATTGGCCATGTCTTATGTGTCATATTATCAATATTTGCATTTTGAGAAGAATGTGTGATTTTTTAATTATAGTATTGAGTTACAAAATTTCATTTCTTAAAATAATAAATAAAAGGAAATTAATAACGCTTTTCTAGAAAGTGCTATTAAAGATAGTGTCTTCAATAGCTATTTTTCTGAAAATGCTATTGAATACTAGGACTATAATAGCCCTTCTTCAAAAAGCGATATTAAATCCTTTCATAAACAAGGTGTATGGTAGCGCGAATAGAGCAATGATAGCGATTATTTTGAAGCGCTATTAAAAACACTCATTTTAATAGCGCTTTCAAAACGCTATTATATGTATCAAATCTATAATAGCGGGGGCTTTTATAGCGCTTTTAAGCGCTATTAAAAGTCAAAAAAGCGTTATCAAAAGTAGTTTTTGGCGTAGTGATAAGGTGGTTAAGTGTCTCAGTATGGTGGCAGAAACAACATGTTTCATCATTAATTTTTTTTGTCATTCTTATTTTTATTTTATTATAACAAATAAATGCTTTAAAAGAATTTTATCATATTTAAGAGTGTGGTTACCCACATTAGAAAATCATATAGTAATATTTGCTCGGACTATAAAGTTATATTCGAGAGAGAGTTTGACTATTCAACATAGAGTATTGATTATGGATACAAGAATCAAAAGGAGGTGAAGAAAGAGTATTGTGATTGAAAATTTTAAATATGTGAAGAAGGTGAAGATTGATGTACAAAATTCATCAAATCCAAAAATAAATTTTAGTGATTGATTATTTCGTTTATAATCAGTTACAAAAGTTAAATGTTACACATCACCTACCATAGCAGCGAAAGTTGTCTGTCATGAAAAGGATTAATGTGATGCCTTTTAAAAAATTTAGAAAACAAATGACCATTTTAAAATTACGAGATCAAAATAAACTCCGTCTAAAAAATATGGAAAAAAAAGTATTAATTCTTTTAACTATTCATACATTTAATTTTTTTTGTCTGAAGATGATATTTACTCAATACAATTGGAGAGATTAATCTCTTTTGTGAAGTTAAAACATATCAAAAAAATTCTACAAGTGTTTCAAAAGAAGATTCTAGAAGATGAATATTTTTTATTTTTGAATTAAATAAATTATAAAATATTTTCAAAATAAATAAAGTGTGATTAAATTGTTAGATAATTATATATTATAATATATGTGTTTAATTTGTTTCAATATTTTAAATTTATATTAAAATATGAGTTTAACTTTCTAACACCTTTCAAAATTTCTCTCCAAACATATCCAATGTATTTATATTATTCATATTCAAACTCAATAGAAACAAATAATTAATTATTGTGAACTCATAGTGTTTAAATGAAATAACTAACTTTTGAAACACATCAATCTTTTTTTGTGGATTTTCTTTTAAGAATGGACCACATCTCTCTTTTCAGTTCAAATTGGGTGGGGGTGCACAACTTGCTTTAACAAACCAAGAACCAATTATTTCTATCTTTAATTTTTTTTTTCTTCACAAATTTGAGCCAGCCATGTGAGGGTGCTATCCAAGTTGTGATGAAAAGATTCGAGCATTATGAATTAAAATCAAATTTAGCATGCTTGTTAATCCAAACACCTAAATTATGGAATATATTATATTAATTGAAAAATATTAAACTAATCCGTTTGTGATGCCCGACATGGCTAACCTATAATCGTGGTTGATATCTTTATATGTTATTGGGAGTAGTTGTGTCATAAAACAAAACAAAAAAATTTACAATTTCCAATCTATATAAGAAAATTTGTTGTTCTGAAAATTACAGAAATACCCCTTTAGAAATACCCTTTTATTATTTTAGTCTAAATTAATAATGTGGGGATAAAAAATGTCTTTTATTGATTTTTTTCAATTCACTTTTCACTTTTCAACTCACTTTCCAACTCACTTTTCACTTTTTCATTTTTCACTTTTCACTTTTATTACTTTATTATTATCATTTCTAATAAATTATTAATCAAAATTATTTTTTAATAAAAAAATTATTATGATCATTTAAAATGGTTGTTAATTTATATTTAAAATAGTATTTAATTTTGAAAAGTTAACTTTAGTAAGTGAATATTAATAAAGAAGAAATATAATATGAAATAATTTTTATTTTAAGAAAATAGTAATAATTTTAGTTTAAAAAAATTATTTCAATTAAAATGAATTTAAAAATATACTTGAAAAGGTGTGTCATGGATAAAATACAAAAATGTTCGTCATTTATCATTAACTTTAATTTATATGATTCAAAATATTATTATATTAATATATGTCATTAATGAAGTTTATACAATTAAAATAATGTTTGCACAGTTAAATTTTTTTTTTTAATCAAAAACTTTGATTAATTCAAAAAACAAAGTATACAAGGCGACCGCTAGGATCCAGCCCAACACAATCAGAAAAGACAAGAAGATCACAAATAACACAACCTAGCTATTACATCGTTAACTTGCATAGTTAAATATTAGAAACATTATTTGTTAATGATGTCATTTCACAAATATATGTTATCAATGTAAATATAAAATATATATATATATATATATATATATATATATATATATATATATATATATATATACACGGGAAAAAATGTATTACTTATTCAATTGTAACATACTACTATTATTTATAGTCACGTTTTATTAGTATCAAATTCTATTGATTCAGATACTTTTGTAAATGATACTTAAAAAATAATAATATTTGTAAACGGGAAAAAATATATTATCGGTCTGAATATTTTTACATACAAAAAAAAAGTATTTACGATTCAAAAAAAATTTATTCAAAAAAGGTTTACAAGAAAAAAACTATTATTGATCTAAATATTTTTATGTGACAATACCTAAACATAAATAATATTTATATATGAGAAAAATCTATTAGTGATCTAAATATTTTTATATATGAAAAGTGGTATTTATGATCCAAAAAAATTTTATTCAAAAAAGGTATACAGGAAAAAAACTATTATTGATCTAAATATTTGTATATATAAAAATTTTACAATTGATTCAGATATTTTGATAAATGATACTTAAACATAAATAATAGTTGTATATGAGAAAAATCTATTAATGATCTAAATATTTTGATTCAAAAATGGTATACGCGAAAAAAATCTATTATTAATTTAAATATTTTTATATACGAAAATTTACTATTGAACCAGATATTTTTCTATGATACCTAAACATAAATAATATTTGTATACGGGAAAAAAAATCTATTATTGATCTAAATATTTTTATATACGAAAAATAGTATTTATAATCTAAAAATTTTGATTCAAATTTTGTTTTTGATTTAAAATAAATATATTATGTAACCAAATGCGCGTACCAAACCAGAACCCGTGCGTATGCACGGGTTTGTTACTAGTATCTTTCAGTCTCTCGACGTGATTGAAAACTTGAAGAAATAAAATTTGAGTAATTAAAATATTTTAATTCAATTCCCACATTTATTGATTGTTGTTATTTACGACAAATATTCAATTTTTTCAGTTGTAAATTCCTTTAATTATTGCATCAAAAAGATCCCTTCAATTATACTTGAGGAAATTTTAAGTTTTAAAAAATTTAGAGACATGTAAAATTTTAAAGAAATTATATAAACACCAATATGTTCCATTAATATAAATATTGTTTGAACCGTGGACTCAGTGAAATCTGAAAAAAATTTAATAACATGTGTTTAGTGAAATCTGAAAAAAATTTAATAACATGTGCTTAAGGAGAAAACACCTCAAAAAGGTGGATTATTACACCTAAGTCGTGAACTTACGAATACATCCTTTATCACATCTCTCACCTTTAATACTCAATCAAATTGTTATTTGTAAAAGGCGTCGAATCACACTTGGGCAATTTTAACGGTTCATACTTATAAACACCATATCGCATCATTTTCGATATTCAATTAATTTTCATATACATACTATTTTTCACTCACTAACTGATTTATGTGTTGGAGTGCTACCATTGTAAGTCCACTCTTTCTCCGCCGTACCATAAGCTTATTTCATTGTACCAAGACTTTATGTCACCATTTCCTTACACGTTTATTATTCTTTAATTAAACAGTGGCATCGTCTATGAGAACTCTTGAAATCATAGTAACTTCGAAAAATATCATATATGTCGCTCAACGTCATATCGTTGCAACTGCCGCTGAGACTAACAATGATTCACCTCCTTCTCCAATAGAGAATGACATAGTTCTCGTGACCTCTATGTGTGCTTCTGCACAAGAAGATCTTGCTCCTCTAAGAATTGACCGAGAAATCCAAGCCTTACCATTCTTCCAACTTGTGCAATAGTTAAGTGATAACATGCATTTTTACGGTTTTAATTTACTCGATCGTTATTTGTTTTAATGTCTTTTAAGTTAATTTTGCTTCGGTAAGTGGCTTTTTACTCTACATTTCAGGTACAAATGATTGAC